>NC_033796.1:68342436-68509920 GCF_001876935.1 Asparagus officinalis
TTAATTGGCTCGTCAAAACGCTAAGGCCCTATACGACCAATTGAAGAAGGAGGTGGCTGCACATGAGGCGTTAAGAAAGGAGGCTACCCAAGCGGCACTAGAGGTTGAGAGACAACGAGAGTCGTCTCTCGCCAAGATACAGAAACTGCAGGTTTGCCTCAGTCATCTAGAATCTAAGGCCTACTAGGTTGAGATTGTTGAAAACTTGCGCAACAACACTCTCAGGAAGGTGGAGATGACCCTGGCTTGCAATGCTAGCTTTGATTTCCTCATGGTACAAATTCATCCTAAGCTCAAGCTTAATCATGAGCACTTCCATTACCCCTTTGGGGTTGCCAATTACCTTAATGCTCTTCGGGAGATAGAGATGAGGGGAGGGGCTGGTCCTGGATATCGAAAATGAAGATGAGGAGGGTGAAGAGTCGGTCCAAGGAACGAGTGAGGGCTCAGCCCAAGATGGCTGGACTAGCTATCCTGAAGACGAGAGAAGAGGTCAGGTCTGAGCCTCGGTCGACTCCTCTGGTAACTTCTGTTGTCACTGTCCCTCTACGCTTGACTTCTGCTCCTGGTCCCAGCACCGCTCCAACTTCAAGTCACATGCCCACACCAAGTTTGGCCCCATGAGAGATTAAGTATCTCTTTGTTTTTAGATCTTTGTGATGTAAACATTCTTTGTATTGTAAATATTTTGGCATATGAATAAAAAAAGATGCACTTTTATTGATTCAATCTATGTACCTTTTTTATTGTGCTTATGTGTTTATCTATAGTTTGTCTCGTTTTGAGCTTTGTAACTGAGACGGGTTCGCTTCATTCCGATAGGATACCAATGTCTTATGGATTGAAGACGATCGAGTTGTTGACGTGCCTTGGTTTTATTCCAAAAGGACGTCTTTCGATTTGAAGTCGAATGAGTTGATGATGTGCTTTGGTTTTATTCTGAAAGGATACCAAGGTCTTTCGAGTTGAAGTCGACTAAGTCGATGACGTGCATTAGTTTTATTCTGAAAGGATACCAAGGTCTTGCGTATGCATCTTAGGGTTTATTTATGAAAATGATATCAAGGTCTTAGAGTTAATGACGTGCCTTGGTTTTATCCCAAAAGCGTACCAAGGTGTTATGTGTCGGAGTCGACCAAGTTAGGGATACTCGACCTCGTGTCTTGGGTTTACTCGAAACAGCACCAAGGCACTTGAGTATGTGCCTTGGGGTTATTCATGAGAATGACGCCAAGGTCTTTTGAGTCGAAGACGATTGAATTGATGACGTGCCTTAATTTTATCCTTAATGGATATCAAGGTCTTATGTGTGCGCCTTGAGATTTATTCATGAAAATGATACAAAGGTCTTATAGGTGCTATAAAACCATAGCACAATGAGATTTATCAAAAAATAATTATATCATATGAAAACCTTAAAATTACAGTTACTGAAAATATTTTTAAGATGCTCTATTTTCCAATAGTGTTGTAGGATCCTTTCGTCAAGGCGTCGCAAACGATAGGTGCCGAGATATATATCTTCAACTATCATATACGACCCTCCCCAGTGTTGGCCCTATAGTTTTGTTGATAATTTGTCAAACAATTTATAGCTAATATGTTTTCTAGTTTCCGTTGTTTGGTTTTTCTCTTTTCAGGTAATTCAACACACGACAATCAAGAGTTAAAGATTAAAGTTTATGTGTGTGCATTCACCTAGGTATAAGAGTAGTTTGCTTACATATATTGTATGTTTATATTTAAGCTCAATATGTAAACACAACACAGATTTGACGTTTTCTATCATATAAATGATTTTTCATCAAACTTTGTTACAATAGTTTATATTTTATATTTACGGCTCATTCATACTTCATTATATATATATAATGTATGCATGATATGTATATACAAGTTTACAAGTTATATTTCAATTTTTATGTTCACGAAAAATAGGTTTTATGAACACTTTTCAAAAACAGTGGGTTTTCACAAACGAAAATTGCTTTTCCAAAAATTCCTTCTCAAACATGTTTATTTTCACAAACGAAAATTGCTTTTCCAAAAATTCCTTCTCAAACATGTTTATTTTATCAATTAGAAACTTTTTCCAAAGTTTTACTATTTTTGTCCAAAAATTCCTTCTCAAACATGTTTATTTTATCAATTAGAAACTTTTTCCAAAGTTTTACTATTTTTGGAATTGATTTGATATTTTTAATGCATTTTTGAAATCTGCCCAAAACCTGTATATTGCCATGTATCAGTTTGCGATCGACGGTCACGGTCGACCGTCAGTAGTTAATTTTCTTAGTATGGATTTTATTTGTTCGCGGTCGACCGTGACGGTCGACTGTGGCTCCATCCAGAGACTTTCGCGGTCGACCGCCAGCTTTTAAAGTTCTTTTTCAGTATTTTGTGCTTCGCGATTGACCGCGAGATTTCCACGGTCGACCGTCAAACTCATCATTACTTTCTCAATGGCTATATTCTGATTTGATTCTCTGGGGCTATTTTGGTCTTTTTAAGTTGGTTTTGGCTGATATTTTGAGTGGGTATAAATGCCTCATTGCTCTTCTCTTTCAAGATACCAAGTTTTGTTTTTACAGTGAAGTTTTAACAAAAGTTTAAGTGTGTTTAAAGAGCTGTTTAAGTTGATTCTGATTATCTATTTCAAAAGAAGTTTTCTACAACAAGAAGAGGCCTTCAATTCAACTGAGGATCCTATCCTCATCATCCTCTACTGTTCTTCTTGTTTATTGAGAAGTTTTCCTAACTCATCTTTTCGTATAGCTTATAATTTTATTTTCATATCTTAGCTATATTTATTGAGTTACATATTTTCATTCACTGTTATCACACACACCGTATTGAGCTTAATATTCCATACTATATATTGTGGGTAGTGGTGTGTGATTTAGTGAGTGTGAGCTTTATTGTGTTCTCATTTATTGTCGAGAACAAATCATTGTATTTAATCATTATTGTGAGTATCACTTGTAATACACTTGTATACCGAGAGAAGTGTGAGGCGTGATACGGGGTCGAATCCAATAGGAGTGGCGTCGGTTGACGAACCTAGGGAGAGGTTACATCTGAGCACTTGAGGAGGAGGACACGGTCTAGGTTCCTACACTTAGTGTGTAAAGTATGATTGCATAGTATTTGTTGTGTGAAAGTTTTCGGTAAACTTGTAAACCGAGTGTGTAGAAGTTCCGGCTTCCAAACCGGATTGTGATAGTGGAGATCTCCTCGAGGTGAGGAGTGGGGACGTAGGTCGTGGTGACCGAACCTCGTAAACATATCGTTTTTTTGTGTTTTGCTTAGCGTACATTTTAGTTATGCTTATTCATATCATTCTTGCTCATATCCATCTCATATAGTTCTTGCAAGAACATTTTAATCAATATAACTTTAATTGGCATTTAATCGGGATTAGATTAGCATAAGCCCCTAATCACCCCCCTAGGGTCTAACAGTCTAACATCCAGTTTGTGGCTAATTTTCTATGCGTGGTCTCCGTCAAAGATAGATTTTTGAAGGAAGAGATCGCCTACATTGAATCTCTAAGGCTCGGCCTTGCTGTTGTAATGCCAAGCAATGTGCTGCTGCTTGATGATTTATGATCTGAGTGCGTTTTCTTGAACTTCATCAATAAGGTTGAGTCCGACTCATAGTCCAAATGAGTTTTATTCTTTGTCGAAATATTGTAGTCGGATGGTTGGCATACCGACTTCCACCAGGACGACCACTTCGACTCCATGTGTCAGCTTGAATGGGGGTTTCCCTTGCGGAGTTTTTATGGGTGGTTTGGTATGACCACAGAATTTTAGGTAGCTCTTCAATCCAGTTTCCAACCACCTAGTCTACCTTCTTCTTCAGGGCTTGAAGTATTCACTTGTTAGTGACTTCTGCAAGCCCATTGTATTTTGGGTGTGCAACTAAAGTGAACTTGCTGTATCTTCCATTTTCATAGAAACTATGAAAGCCTTTACTATCAAATTGAGCATCATTTTCTATGATGAAAGAAGTGGGGACTCCAAATCTACAAATGATTGACTTCCATACAAAACTGGTAGTGCTAGTCTTGTCGATTTTGGCCAAAAGTTTAGCTTCTATCCACTTTGTGAAATAGTCTACGGCAACTATCAAAAACTTTCGTTGCCCTGAAGCCATTGGGAGAAGCCCTAATAAATCTAATCCCATTAAGCAAAAAAGAACTGGGCCTATGAGGGGAATGAGTTCAATTACTGAAGCTCATGGTATATTTGAGAAGAATTGGTAATCTTGTACCGAGAGACGAGTCTCTTGGACTCGGCTAGGATGGTAGGCTAGTAGTAGCCTTGCTGAATTGCCCTCTGGGCTACAGTTCTTGTTCCTGGATGGTTACCACAAGTTCCCTCATGGATATCCTTTAGAACATAACTAGCCTCTAGAACATAACAGGCCTCTGTGGGCCGAAGACATTAGAGATATGGTTCCACACTACAGCTAAAGTATGAGATTCGATAAAGCTAGCTATAGATCAAGAGATATTTTTTAGCATTCCTTTGTAGACTCCTTACTTTAGCAGCATTCTGATGCGGCATAAACATGTACCCAAAATATTACAAGTACACAACCGTGTCAAGTTATAGTATAAAAAGTTATCGATCCCACGAGGAAGGTGTTTTGTAGGAGAAAATTAAAATTGGTTCTTATGTTGTGTGCATGACAAATAGGAGTGATGAGTGAATATGATTGTGAAGAGGTAGAGAGAATGAAAGCGATAGTGTAAATGAATATTTGAGAGTGAAAGTAATAAAAAATAAATAAATGTGATCAACAAGGCAAGAAGGAAAAATTAAGAAAAAAAGAAAATTTAAGAAACTAAAGATGGTGGATTCAATTAAAGATATGGGTAATCTAAAATTAAACCCACTTCTTAGAAAATGGTGATTCCCTAGAGGGTTCTAGCCTAAAGGTGAATCAAAGAAAATAAAAATAAACAAAAAGAAAAACTAAACCCAAGAGGGTTCTAGTCTCAAGGTGAATAGTACAAAAAAATAAAATCTAACTACAAAATAAATTATAAAAACTAAGCTACAAAATAAATTATAAGAATTAAATACGAGAAAATAAAGACATGAAATAAATCTAATCTATAAGCATGAAATAAATCTAAGGCAAGATGGTTCTAGCCTCTTGGCTATTTAAACAATAAAATCTAACTACAAGCATGGAAATAAATCTAAACTAATAAGCAATAAAAGAGAAAATAAGAAAAATAAACCTTCAAATTAATCCCCATCTTCATCTTCATCTTCATCATCCAACAAAGAGAAGAAAAGAAAAATTTTAAGTGGTGAAAAAAAAATTTATTAATTGTAACAAAAAGTTACAAGTTTGGAAGGTCTTCTCAATTAAGAGTAACCCTCCTCTTTAAATAAAGATACAAAATTTTTCACACCCTAACCCCTCACTCTCTACCTCTATTTATAGTAAACATCAGTGAATGAGAGCCTTTGGATCAAACTTAAGCCCCAAGAATGTAATTTCGGCCGTTGATGAACTCTGGACGACTTGACATCGATACTGGCATCGATGCCCGCATCGATGCGCACATCGATGCTAGAATCTATACTCCAATAAAAATTTTGACTTCACAGTTGGCTTCGTCTCGTCAAGATAGGTGATTTTTATATATTATATGTTAAATTCCGCCTTCCGGATTGGAAGATATCGTCGTTCTTTGCAGCCAACCATCTTGAATATATTTTTTTTCATATTTGATTTTTTTTTTATTTTCTCCGGCTTCTACAGGCTACTCGGCTTAATTCTGGGCTTGGGCTTTTTGGCTCTTACTTTGTGTTCTTCATTTAATTCATGGGTTTTTAATGAGAGAAGAGATCTTGGGCTTTATTCTTCATTAACCTGTAATTAAAGATAAAAATAATTATTAATGGCATATTTATTCATATAAAATAGATAATGAGGGTATAAAATTGTAATAAAATATGATTATCAAATACCCTCACACCTAAACTTTTGCTAGTCCTCTAGCAAAGAAAGAAAAAGAAAAGAAAACCTAACTTACTTTCGCAAGAATCACGGTTGTATTTAACGCATACAACAAGCCTTTAAACCCCTAGGTTACCCTAGTGGACGAGTTGTAGTCTTGTGAGGGTTTGCAGTGAATATACCCACAAAATTCGGTCAACTTGTAAAAAGTCAGTGAATAACTCAATTTACTTGATAATTTTAGACAATCTAATTAAAGCTAGTTATTACTCAAGAAAATATTTTTATAAATAACTCTAAGGTAAATTTTTTAGAAAATCTTCTCATTGTAGCAATACAAAACTAAGCCAAACTTAGAAATTTAATTTAAAAGTTTTGAAAAGAACATGCTAACTCTTTGTTTTAAATAATTTTTAAGTTGCTTGATCTAAAATATTTTCCAAGACCATATATATAATATAACTATATATATAAAATATTTATTAGTATTTTTATTTTTATTTATTTATTTATTTATTTATTTATTTATTTATTATTTTATTTTTTAACTCTTTCTTCCTTGATGATTTTTTTCTACTTTAACGGGCTTTCTAAGTGACCATTTAACGAGTTTTGGACCAATGGATCCTAACCCAATTGGGCTTAGGTCATTAAGTATGAAAATACTCCTTGGGCTTAATTATTCGGTCAGCTTAGGTTTTATAAGATAGAATCACCTTGAATTCAATAGTTTTTTTTTCTTTTTTTCGTTCTTTTGGTGCCCATTTTTCACACTCTTCTTTTGTAATGTTATTATTATTATTATTATTATTATTATTATTATTCAATATGTATATGTATATATATTTTGAAAAATATGTAAATCAAGACACTTTGAAAAATTATTTTCAACTCTAAGCTAAGCATGCATAAATTCTATTATTTTAAATAAAAATCTAAGTTAAGGCTTAATAAATTCTATTATTTTAAATAAAAATCTAAGTTAAGGCTTAAGTAAAGTATACTACTTTAAAAATCATTAAGAAATTTATTTAGAGTTATCATAAAAGGTGAACATGAGTAAATAACAAACTAGGGATTAGAAAATTTTAAAATTTATCAAATAAATCAATTATTACATAACTCTATCAATTTGGCAAGTGACAATATTTTTATAATTTTTTAAGGAAAAGGAAAAATATAACTAAAAAGGTAAAATAAAGAGAAAAAATAACTAATCCCCCCCCCCCACCACACAATTTGCATCCCCCCCCCCCACACCTAAATTTTGTATTGTCCTCAATGCAAACTCTGTAATGCACAAAGTAAAGCAGATAAGGTGAAGTACTTACAATTGGTTGGCTGATAAAAATCTACAATTATCTTTGGTCTGAGGAGGATGGAAAAAATTTATTCTTCTTTTTCTTTTTTTCTCTCTTTTTTTACAACTGAATAAGAAACTCTCGAATGAGAGAAGAATAAATTCTTTTTATTATTCTGAAATAAAACAAAACAAACAATATAGAATGAAGGGTTTAACATGAAGAGCTCGTATTCTACATTGAATCCTACCTTGTTGTTGAAAATTCTTCCCCGGATTTTAAACAAATTCAGAATGATATAATCAATAATGTGAAATTCCAAGCATTTCGGGGTGTTCAATAATTCTTGTAACAAAGTAAGGTATGTATTATTGGTGTCATGCATTTTGCATTTCTTAATGAAATTAGACTCTTGTACTGTGAATTTTTGTTTTCTAACAACCAATTCTTCTGTAGAATTTTTCTCAACCCCAAGATTCATGGTTGAGTTCTGAAATTTTAGTTGTTGATTATTCTCCAAGAATCTAAGTTCATCAAGAAAGAGTTCTTTAAAATTTAATTCAATATAATGCAGCAAATGTTTAACACAGTTTCATCATTCTCAATGACCTGCTCTGCTTCTTCTAAAAACTCCAACTCCTCACCAAAAATCTCCTCAAAACTCAAATCTGAATCTTCTTTTTCTTCTACTTCTTCTTCTTCTAATCTTTTCTGAATGTAATTTATTTCTAGAGGCTGATTATTTGGTTGGTCCCCTGGATTAAAAATATTAAAATCAGCAGTCAAATTCCCAAAGGATAACTTCATTTGACCAGTTCTACAGCTGATGAGAGCATTAGAAATGGCTAAGAATGGTCATCCTAAGATGACAGGTATATGTCCTTTAGGATTGGAAACGGGCTGTGTTTCCAAGACTACGAAATCTACTAGAAAAATAAAATCTCCAACCTTAATCAGAACATTCTCTAACTCACTCATAGGAACCTTAACTGATCTATCAGCCAACTGCAAAGTGCAGCGGGTTAGTTTTAGTATACCTAGAACCAATTGCTGGTAGACTGAATATGAAAGCAAATTGACACTGGCCCCTAAGTCTAAAAGCGCCTTATCAATGTGAGTATTACCAATGACACATGAAATGATAGGAGAACCTGGATCCTTACGTTTCAAAGGTATGGGATTTGAGAGCATATCACTGATATTGGCGCCTAAAAAGACTTTCTTTGGAACATTTATTCTCCTCTTCTTAGTGCATAATTCTTTCAAAAATTTAGCATAAGATGGAATTTGTTCAATTACATCTAAGAGAGGAATATTGACCTTAACCTGCTTGAATATTTCTAGGATCTTCTCCTCTTGATGGGAGTGTTTCCTAGGCCTGAGTCTATCTGGAAAAAGAGCAACTAGTCTAAACCTATCAAAAGTAGGCTCAGGTTCGGGTTCAGGTACTTGGTCATCTGAGGGGGGTGATTGTTGAATAGATTCATCAGAAGGAGAAGGAGAAAGAATTTGTACCGGATCAAGAGTTTGACTTGGAGGAGTTCTTACTTAATTATCGACCTGTCTACTGACCGAAGTAAATGGGTTGCATTCACTTGAGCTTCATAGGATGAACTGCATTATGTGTCCTTAGGGTTGATCACGGGTTGACTCAGAAATTTTTCTTTCTCTCTTTCACTCACGGCACTAGCTAGTTGACCAAGTTGGGATTCTAATCTAGCTATAGCTTGAGTGTTGGAGTTGAGCATTGTCCGGTTGATTGCATAAAGGAATTCAGAGTGTTGGACGTTTGAGTCAACATATTCGTGGTTTGAGTATTGCATAAAGGAATTCAGAGTGTTGGACGTTTGAGTCAACATATTCGTGGTTTGAGTGGAGGCCTTAATATGGTTTCCAAACCCTTTTCCAAGACATTGAGACATTTATCCTGATCTGGATTGTGAGGAGTTTGAATTACAGCTTGATGAAGAGGAGACTGATTTTGATATGGCAGATTGGGTAGTTGAAATTGTGGATGAGAATTGAAAGGAACTGTGTTCCCCTAGGAAAGTGTTGGTTTGAAGTGGGATTGAAATTTTAATTCCCTTTGAGACTTCCTTGATTCCATGCGAAATTAGGATGATTTCTCCAACCTGGATTGTAGGTTGGAGAAAATAGATCATTCATTGGACGTTGGAATACAGCGTTTATCTGTTCTAATGAATGGGTGTTTCCTAGGAGAGGGCATTCCTCTAAAACGTAGGCAGTAGATTGACAATTATGACAACCTGGGGCAGAAACTTGATTAATTTAAGCTAAAGCTCGTTCCTTAATTTCTAAGGCTTCTAACCTTCGCAGAATTGTCGTCATCTTTGCTTCAGAAGCAATGTTCGACTCTAAGGAAAGACCACTAGATTTAGGTTGGGAAACTGACGAAACACTGTCATCACAATGTTCCTATTGCATGGTTTTCTCAGAAAGACTCTCTAAAAACTCCCAAGCTTCATCAGCGTTTTTCCTCATGAAATCCCCATGGCACATTGACTCTAAGGAAGTTTTGGCAGAATAATCTAATCATTCATAAATTATTTGGCACAATCGCCATTTTTCTAAGCCGTGATGAGGATATTAGATGAGAAAATCTATAAATCTGTCAAAATACTTCCAAAAAGGTTTTCTTGGGATAATTTTAAAATTCATGATGCTATTTCTTAGCTTCACCGTTTTATGGATCGGGAATTTTTTTTTAAGAAAAACGGTGATAAATTCCTCTCAAGTTGTGATGAAATTTATGGGTAAGCTGTATAGTCATTTTTTTACTTTATCTTTAAGGGAAAAAGGAATAAATCTGAGTTTGACTGCATCTTCAGTTAATTCTCTCATTTTAATCATCATACATACTTCCTCAAATTCTGAGATAAAAATATATGCATCTTCAGTTTCATTCCCTAGAAATTTTGGAAGCATGTTGATATAGTACGGTCAAAGCTCAAAGTTAGTTCCATTTGCCTCGGGGAGCCTAATGCAAGAGGGGATTGCATTCCTAATGGGATAGCACATATCTTGAAGAACGGGTGGATTAGGATACGACATTTTTATGATTGGTTCAAAGCGAATTAATCGATGTGTATTATCCCTAATCCATGTTTGCATACACCCAAAATAATTTTTTAAGGAGAAAAAAAATTAGTTTTTTTATGAGAAGAAAAAGGAAAATCCTAACTAAAACAAATCAAAAGTAATCACTTTTTAATCACTCTAACTCTAGGGTTTAACCTAACTCAACTAGACTAGCTCCTAACCAAAAACTCCTAAAGTAAAAAGATTAAAGTTTTACCCGGATAGTCAGCCAGGTAAGGATAGTACTAGAGGGTAATCAGAGATCAATTAAGTATCTCGTTCCTTACGAAGCACTTTACGCAACCCCTAAACCTTACCTTAGATACCAACTAATCCAAGAAAACTTAAACCGGTTTACTTAAGGATTCTTTGTTCCTTATTGAGCTCGAATCCTTAGGGCCAACGTCTAATGAGTTTTATTAGGCTTAGGTGGTATAGTGATGAATTAGTAATTTTTAGGCTAATGAAAGGGTGATAAAATCCCTCACCTTATCTTGATTATGGGGTTTTGCCCTTAAAAATATTTTTAAGTGTGTGCCAAATCAAGATGCTCAAATCACTTTGGTGAATTCGTACTAACTATATGCAATGCAACCCTATAAATTAAAAGCAACTAAAAAGGATGCTAAAAATAAAAATCTTTTTTTATTAGGGTTAACAATCAAACAAATGAGAAGGGAAAATTTGTCTGAATTTATTATCTTGTTAGTAAATGTTAAAGTAGGGGTGGATTTATTATGGTCGACAAAAATAAAATCTTTTTTATAAGTCCTAATTGTCTCTAATTGTGAAGAAGTAGCTAAAGGGTGGAATTAAAAATTCTAGAAAGAAGAGTTACCCAAAAGAAATCTTTAAATTCTAGATCTCCAATCCACGATCTTCAAGCTCCAAGCGGTTCCTTCACAAAAAACACACAAGTTAAAGAATCAAATTAAATAAAAACCTACTTAAGCACCCTCCCCGGCAACGGCGCTAAAAACTTGATGCGGCATAAACATGTACCTAAAATATTGCAAGTGCATAACCGTGTTAAGTTATATTATAAAAAGTTAACGATCCCACGAGGAAGGTGTTTTGTAGGAGAAAATTAAAATCGGTTCTTTTGTTGTGTGCATGAAAAATAGGAGTGATGAGTGAATGTGATTGTGAAGAGATAGAGAGAATGAAAGTGATAGTGTAAATGAATATATTTGAGAGTGGAAGTGATAAAAAAAATAAATGTGATCAACAAGGCAAGTAGGAAAAATTAAGAAAAAAAAATTCAAGAAAGTAAAGATGGTGGATTCAATTAAAGATATGGGTAATCTAAAATTAAACTCACTTCTTAGAAAATGGTGATTCCCTAGAGGGTTCTAGCCTAAAGGCGAATCAAAAAAAATAAAAATAAACAAAAAGAAAAACTAAACCCAAGAGGGTTCTAACCTCAAGGTGAAATAGTACAAGAAAATAAAATCTAACTACAAAATAAATTATAAAAACAAAGATACAAAATAAATTACAAAAATTAAATATGAGAAAATAAAGACATGAAATAAATCTAATCTATAAGCATGAAATAAATCTAAGGCAAGAGGGTTCTAGCCTCTTGGCTATTTAAACAATAAAATCTAACTACAAGCATGGAAATAAATCTAAACTAATAAGCAATAAAAGAGAAAATAAGAAAAACAAACCTTCAAATTAATCTCCATCTTCATCTTCATCTTCATCATCCAACAAAGGGAAGAAAAAAATTTTAAAGTGGTGAAAAAAAAAATTTATTAATTGTAACAAAAAGTTACAAGTTTGGAAGGTCTTCTCAATTAAGAGTAACCCTCCTCTCCAAATGGAGATACAAAATTTTTCACACCCTAACCCCTTACTCTCTACCCCTATTTATAGTAAACATCAGTGAATGAGAGCCTTTTGATCAAACTTGAGCCCCAAGAATGCAATTTCGGCCGTTGATGAATTCTGGACGACTTGGCATCGATACAGGCATCGATGCCCGCATCGATGCGCACATCGATGCTAGCATCGATACTCCAATAAAAATTTTGACTTCACGATTGGCTTCATCTCGTCGAGATAGGTGATTTTTATATATTATATGTTAAATTCCGCCTTCCGGATTGGGAGATATCGTCATTTCTTTACGGCCAACCATCTTCAATATATTTTTTTTCATATTTGATTTTTTTTATTTTCTCTGGCTTCTACAGGCTACTCGGCTTAATTCTGGGCTTGGGCTTTTGGCTCTTGCTTGTGTTCTTCATTTAATTCATGGGTTTTTATTGAGAAAAGAGATCTTGGGCTTTATTCTTCATTAACCTGCAATTAAAGATAAAAATAATTATTAATAGCATATTTATTCATATAAAATAGATAATGAGGGTATAAAATTATAATAAAATATGATTATCACATTCTCTGGCGAGGTTCCCATGTTAGATATTGGATGAGTGGATCCATCCAACGGTACTATGTTGAGGCTTTAGTCTATATGATTGAGTTAATTAGAGCTTCCATAATGCTAAAAATCTTGAGGGTGTCCATATACACATGTCCATGACTACTCCCTGAGCTAGATGATCAGAGCTTGAATAAGACGTCTGTGTTGGCCTTCTTGTTTTGATGATGATTTAACAAACAATTTACATCTAATATCGTTTGTCTAGTGTTTGTATTTTGTTATTTATTATAGACAAACAATACATTAGAGGATGGATGGAATTGCGCATTCACGATCATATCCAATGGAGGTTGGCGGAATTATAGAGTAAAGCCTTGCAATTCAAGTTGAAGATCCAAGTTCAAGCTTCTTCCGCATAGTGTACCAAGTGAAGCTTATTGAAGATCAAGATTGCTTGGGTAACATTTAGTTTAGGAGTTTATATTACGTGTGTTAGTACTTTAAGCTCAAAATCATATATACACACACATTATATTGGTTTCCTTGTATATATATAGTTAACAATTTAGTTTTGGTATATATAGGTATATGTATACATACATGTTTTTGTTTCCAAGTTTATATAAATATGAAATTACATCTTTCATATTTATTATTTTGGTTTTTCAAGTTTAAATATGAAACAATGGATTATAATTGGAAAATACATTTTTGTTTCATGTTTATATTCTTACATATGATTTCATCAATATTAATTTTATTTAGTTCAATGAAATCATGTTTATTGTTTTGAAAGTTTGCAAAACAAGTATTTTTGTGAAAATATTGTTTTCTTGGTTTATGGACTTAACAATAATCATATACATCTTTTATTAAGTTTATAAAATTATTTTGTATTGTTTCAAAACATGGTTAAGCTAAAATGTCAAAACTCATATATTCACATTTTCATGTTTTGGACTATTTTGCAAAATGATGATATTTTTTATTTGGGAGGTCCTTTCAAAAAACCAGTTTTTGTAGCATATGTATTATCATGTCTACAATCATTTTCCAAAGTTTTATATTTTTTGGAATTTATTTGATATTTTTAAACAGGGTTTTAAAATCAGAAAATTAACTTTCAAACATGTTTTCTCATATGTCAGTTTACGATCGACCGTCATGATCGACCACACCTTTGTTTTTAACCTGCAGAGCTAACAGCAACTTTCGCGGTCGACCGCCACGGTCGACCGTCAGCTCGAAAATTCCCACGGTCGACCGCCACGGTAGACCGTCAAAGTTTCTGGAATTTTCTGAGCCTTGAAAGTGGCTCGCGGTCGACCGCGAGATTTTCACGGTCGACCACCGTTCACTCCAACGGTCATTTTGTACAGAATCTGATTTTCGATTCTGTTGGTTTTTTTGATCATTTCTGTTGGGCTTTTGGCTGAGGTTTTAGGAGACTATAAATATCCTATTGATCTCAGTTCTCATGGCAATCCAAGAAGTTTTTAAAACAAGAGTTTAACAAGGGTTTAAGTTTGTTTAGTGTTTGTTTAAAAGAGTTTTGTTTGTGAAGAAGTTTTACACAAGTAGAGGAGATCATCTACATTCCTTGGGCTTTATTTTAATCCATCTCTCCATCTTGTTTTTCAGAGAAGAATTTCTAAACTCAATACTAGCTTTGTATTAATTCTTTGTTGTTTATCATTTTCATTAAGCTAGTATTTTCAATTGAGTTTAGTTGATTTGATTTCACTCATTGTTTACACACACCCACTTGAGCTAATTGTATTTGCATACATTGTATATTTAGGTTGGTGAGAGTTGTAACAATTGAGTGTGAGCTTTCATTGTGTTCTCATCTATATTAGAGAACAATCATTTATTGTAATTGTGCTTATTATGAGATTCACTTTGTAATACACTTGTATACCGAGAGAAGTGTGTGACGAGAGTCGGGGATCATCCCAAGAGGAGTGGCGTCGGTTGACGAACCTATGGAGAGGTTGTATCCGAGCACTTGAGGGAGACACGTCTAGTTCCAACACTTGAGAGGGTGTAGAGTGGGATTGCAAGAGTGTTGATTGTAGAGTTTTCGGTAAACTAGAAAACCGTAATGTGAGGTGTAAATGTTGTTCGGGTAAACGTAGAAAACCCGGTTGTGATAGTGGATTTCTCCCCGGGAATGGGGAACGGAGATGTAGGACAGAAGGTCCGAACTCCGTGATCATTTGATTATGTTTGTGTGTGCTTTGGCGTTCATTTATATTTGTGCTCATTGCTCATATCGCCATTGTCTCATTTAGTTTGTCCACTTCTTTATTTACATTATTTACCCTTGTGTTGTTTATATATCATTGCTCATATATTTGTAATATCTCATTGCTATGATATATTCATTAGTTCATATTGCCTATCCTAGCTCATGTTTTAATTGGCATTTAATCGGATTAGATTAACATAAGACCCTAATCCCCCCCCCCCCCCTAGGGTCTAACAGTCTGCCCGAGCATTGAGGGCACATGGGACTTGGGCAATTCTGAGATCTTTGAAGTTACTTATGAGCTTTTTAACTGACCTTAAATATTGGATCATTCTCGAGTCTTTGGCTTCATATCCTCCCTTATTTGGTAGATGACAAGCTAGGGGTCAGCCAGGATGCACATGAGCTCGGCCTGAACTGCTATGGTTGCTCGGAGTTCGGTCAAGAGGGCTTCATATTCAGCCTTGTTATTTGAGGCTGGAAACTCAAAAATGACGGAATATTTGTGTGGGAACCCATCAGGGCCACATAGAACTATTCCAGTCCTATTGCCTCCTTGTCTAGAAGATCCATCCACTTTTAATAACCACCACAAGGAGAACTCGAGCAGATCATGCCCGGTGGTATTACGTTTCCGAGAAGAAAGTGCCTTGGCCGTATTGTGGGTTGGAGATTCTAGAGGGAGGATCAGTATGAGTGGGGACGGATCATTATCTGCTTCAGATGACTCTATTAAGAAGTCTGGCCAAGGCTTGAACTTTTATGATCGTCTTGGGCTCAAATTATACATTATAGTCACTAAGTTTGACTGACCAGATGATTATTCTTCCTAAAGTGGTAAGGCTGCCAAGTGTTTTCTTCAAGGGCAGGTTTGTCCACACTACCATGGTGTGAGCTTAGAAGTAGAGGCGAAGCTTCCTGGTCGTAGTTATGAGAATGAAGGAGGCCTTCTTGACGAGAGTGTAGTTGAGTTTGGTCGCCTTTAGAATTTGGCTGACATAATATATCGGCCTCTGTACATTATCTTCCTCTTGAATTAGGACATAGCTTATCGCCTCTTGTGAGATTGCCAAATAGAGGCACAAGGTTTCTTCCTCTCTAGAGCAGCTCAACAGAGGGTTGGTGCTCAAATATGTCTTGAAGTCATTGAAGGCCTCACTGCACTCTATCGTCCAACTGATGACTTTCTTTAACTCCTTGTTTTCTCTCAAAGTTTTGAAGAATGGGAGACTTCTTTGGACAGATTTAGAAAAGAAGTACCCCAACGCAGCTATCTTTCCATTCAACTTCTTGACGTCCTGCAATGTGCGAGGCTTAGGAATATGCTCTATGGTGGTTATCTTCTCGGGATTGATATCAATGCCCCATTAGATAATCATGAACCTCAAAACTTTGTCTAATTTCACATGGAAGGCACATTTGGTTGGGTTGAGCTTCATGCAGAAGTGTTGGAGGATGAAGAAAGTTTCTTCAAGATCTGATACGTGAGACGCTACCTATTTTGACTTCACAAGAATGTCGTCCATGTATGCGTCCATATTACAGCCAATCGGGTGTCTAAATATCTTATTGACTAGCCTCTGATAAGTGACCCCTGCATTCTTAAGAATGAAGGACATCACCTTGTAGCAGTAGATCTCTTGGTTTGTGATGAATAAGGTCTCCTATTAATCATGCTCTACCATCATGATCCAGTCGTATCCAGAGAAGGCATCCATAAAGTTGAGTACTTCATGACCCACACTCTCATCTACTAATTGATCAATCCTTGGAAGGGGATAGCTATCCTTTGGGCAAGCTTTATTTAGGTCTGTGAAGTCAATGCGCATTCTCCACTTACTAAGGAACTTCTTGATCAACACCATATTGGATAACCACTCTAGGTATTGAACCTCTTAGATTAAGCTGGTCGTAAGCAAGCGGTCGACTACGTCAGTAGCCACATTCTGCCTCTCGTGGCCTAGATGTCTTTTCTTTTGTCAAACCGGCTTGCAATATCAGTTGACCGAGACTTCATGGCTCACCACTTTGGGGAGAATTTCTGGCATTTCTTTAGGTCCCCAAGTGAACACATCTGTATTTTCGTGTAGGAACACGATCATAGCTCCTAGTTAGGGCTCAACGAGGCCTGACCTGATTTTGACCTTCTTCAATCCATCATGGTCGATTGGTACTTCTTATAATTCTTCTATGGGAGTTGTCCGCTCCCGTTTTCATTCTTTCTACATCTGGAGCAGGTCTTCTCATTAGCAGGGTCTCCAAAACGCATTTCCCTTTCTTGAGAGCAGATAACATGATCTGGCCTCTGGTTGATTGCTTCTTGCAAACCCGACTCCTTCTGGGGTCGAGAACTTTATCATCTGGTGGTATGTGGATGTGACGCCCCAAGGTTCACACAATGCTGCAGTCCAAGGTAAAACCCGGATTGTTAAACCTGTCAAGCACCAAACACCATGCTACGACATGTTTCACCATCACAGTCGCTATCTCTCTAGTGGAAACAACAAATAGGTGAAGGTACAAACAGGCAAATAATAAAAGTAGTACAAAATCAGATATGCACAGAAGAAGTATATCAACAAATGAGTCCAACTGAAATAGAATGAAGATATCTTTGAGTCAGAAATACATTTCAACACAATGAGTCAAATAAAATCTCATTAAGGTACTCAGCCTCTACAAAAATGAATACAACTCCAAAATCTAAACAATGAACATAACTATATAGTGGAGCTTCAACTACTAAAACTTTGCGACAATGACTATGCTAGAACTCCGTCATCCTGTGGTTCTTCGAAACTCTGATCTGCCTGAAAGATACAATTTAAATAAAAACAACAACAATAATAGCGTCAGAGCGCTACAGCAAGATCACCTCCACCCGCCCCTAGGGAAAGGGCTGCTAGATGGAGTGGAGGCTCTATCTATTAAGCATAATCTACCTATATCATTTTCACCATATCTAATAGAGTTAATATTTAGACACCTACAAGACGAGACGTAGTACGTCGAGCGAAATAATCCAAACAAGGAAACCCCCATATATATACTATATGTCTCAAATTGTAAATCCATAAATACCAATTCTAACTCTATGAATAAAAATAGCACTAAAAAAATACTCCAAGCCTCAACTATTTAGAACCAATGTTACAATCTCGAACTACTTCTCAAGTAGTTGGCGCAATTATAAGAGAATATCGTTCAACTCAAAAATCATCATAGGCCATATCATGTATGCCACAAACCAAAGAATGTACCCTACTCATGGGTAATCTAACATGGGAGTAACTATAATTGATAATACATATATGTGTGCATCTCTTTATGCAATAGTGATACTCTTGTAATATTCTTACTCAATCGTTCTGCGACAATAGGTTTTATCTCCCTATCCCGGATACATGGAATGACGATACTTTTGTAATTTCATACTCAATCGTCCTGCGAAAATAGGTTTTATTATGTCCCTATTCCGGATACATGTAATAACGATACTATTATAATACTCTTACTCAATCGTTCTGCAGTAAATAGGTTTCATCTCCCTATTTCCGGATACGTATAGAACATCATTATTCATATGTGTTTATCAATTTAACTCGTGCCGAAAGTGTGTCAATCTAACACAATCTAGCATACATGCACCAATCTCGATGTGCGTGTCCACATCTGAAGTTCATCATCATCCCAGGTGTTTAACAATCACTAATATCATAGTCTATCATCATAAGATCGAGAAATTCATTCGACAACCAAAAACAAACTCAAATATACATGCACAGTCGAAACAGACTGGTGGTCGACTGTGACGGTCGACCGCGACAGGCTCCAGAGACTACCCAGGTCTCTGTCCTGCACACGGTCGATCGTGGCAGTCGACCGTGGACCGTGTTTCCAGATTCTCATGCTCTTTGTGTATGTCGTGTTCACGTCATGTTTCCTCGATATAAACATATCTAAAACTTCATAAAATTTGTATGCAAACATGCCACAGCAGATGTGAACATCTGGAAACAACTCAACAATTATAAACATAATTTTATGCATTAGATTTGTATTCAAAACCCTAAAACATGCATGAAGGTTCAAAACAACAAATCAAACCTCTTTCTTTAGATTAACCAAATTCTTCAATCTAAAGAATGAACTTTTAACATGTTAAACATAAGCATGATTGCCAAACAACTTAGGAAAGATAATCATTCATTTAACACATAGGTATCACAAACCTAGGGTTTTCTCATCTTTAATCCACATGCAAACTCAATTAAAAGTCAAATTAGAGTTTAGACATGATTAGCACATGATTAACAAGAAAAAAAAAGGAATTTAAAAGTAACCCTAATGATCACGATTATATTTCTATTATAAACAGTAAGAAAAACATGTAGATCTAACATTTGTTTAAGATCTAACAACAAAAATCTAATCTTTTGCACATTAGATTAAGATCTAAGCATGTAAACACAAATTAAACTTCTAAGCTAGTTATTTAACTATGGGGATGGGTTTGAATGTAAGTGATCTTGCCTTAATCTTATGTGCAAGCCTCTGAAGCAATCAGCAAGCAAACCATGAGCATGAACAACTCGTTCTCCCTCGCTACATGTCGATGATCTCGCCCTCGTGCCGGTGTTTTGCTTCACAAAGCTCTCCAAACTCATAAGAAAAAGGTCTAGGATTTTTGAGGGGAGAGGGTGGCTGCTAGGGTTCATAGATATGATAAAGAAAAGAATTTTCATGAAAAACACAAGTATTTATAGAGGCAAACCCGAAACAAACATTTTTGACCCGAACCAGGAAACCTAGTCTGACTAGGAAAACAATTTTTGGTATTTTGGCTATATGAGGCTGCAACCGATTAGAAAGTCAACTTTCAGAAGTCTGCTATTGTTCGCGGGAAAAATTATTTTCTTCATTGAAGTCATTGTGCTCTTTGGCAATTGTTTATCGATTACACAAAGATCTGATCTTTCTATAAGATCCGGTTACAATAAAATCAAAGAAAAAATAAATAAAAAATTACAACTTTTTCCTTGTATGTCGAACGAATCACGAGCTCCTGTTTTACGGTCACTCGCTTTTGTGGGTTCTTCGCCTGCGCCGGGGTTAATCCGTGGACTACTGCGTGATCTAGATCCGGTCAGATCTACACAGTATAACGGGTATTATTTCGCGAAGGAAATAATAGCCGGGGGGGATTAATTCACCAAGGAAATAATCGCCTTTAGTTCTCGGGATCAAAGGCCAAGCTTTGATCCGGAGTATTACTTCGTGTAGATCTCAGATCTGATTTCTCTCTTTCGAACTCCTGCCTTTTGTGACGTGGATGCTCGCCGAGAACCAGATCTGAATGTTCAAGTCCTCAAGTCTTCAAAACTCCAAGCTCAATTCTCAATTCGGCAGAGTTTCGGCTCTCAAAGTTCCAACCTTTTACAAATGAACCAAGGGGGCCTATTTATAGGCTCTCTGAACTGTGCCCGCGCACAGATTTATGGTTTCGCGGTTCGTTGTTGATCTGGACTCTGATTTGGCAGTCCGAATCCCGATATGGCAGTAAATCCGCCTCGGTGTTTGAGTTCAAATCCGTTCTATGATTGGATGACTCGTTAACTCACCGAACTGTTAGCTTGATTCCGCATGCAAGTGGATGTATTCCATTGTTTGCGTGCGGTTCGTTAGCCTCGTCGCCTCGTTAATCCGCTTCGTTGCGTGTCACTTGGCTTCGGCGTTGTGGACTGACGCTCGTGTTTGGATATGTCGCTCGATGGTTCGTCGGTTTGTACCGAGCTGTGCTAAGGGACCTATAAGCAGTTTTATACGCCTACAGATACCCCCTCCAAAGTATTTCAGTCTCGTTCTTTTATAGATGAGTCTGGAATACTTTGGATATGATTGTCCCAACCTTTAGTCGGTGTAACGGGACCTTGGAATGGCTTCTGATCTTGATTCCTTCAATCCTTCAGGCTATTCGGTGCTTTGTCGAATGTCTGTAAGGTTTCCGGTGCTGCATTTATTGTCTGACCGTTGTCGGAATTCTGAACTTGAAGTCGGTTCCTGATTTTCTGATTTTTAGCTCGTGCTTGTTGGTTCAACATAGAATTGACCATCGATTGTTGGCGTTGAGTCTTTATTTGCGACGCGTTGTCCGGCGTTGTGTTGTTGAGTTATCCTTAAGAATATTTTTAGAAAAATATTCTCCAGAAACTTCTCAACCAAAAATAGGGAATAGTTTATACTCGTATACCTTATTGGAGTATTAAGAAGCAGTTTATACTCGTATACTTTTCGGAGTAATAGGAAATAATTTATACTTGTATACCTTATTGGAGTATTAAGAAGCAGTTTATACTCGTATACTTTTCGGAGTATTGATTCTTTCATTGCAACGCATTGATAGGCGTTGACCTAGGGTTACGTGTTGACCTTAGGGTTTTGAACGTCGTGCGTTGACTTTTTGATCGCAACGCGTTGACTGGTGTTGACCTAGGGTTACACGTTGTACAGCGTTGACCTTAGGGTTTTGAATGTCGTACGTTGACTTTTTGATCGCAGCGCGTTGACTGGCGTTGACCTAGGGTTACGCGTTGACCGGCGTTGACCATAGGGTTTCGAATGTCGTCGGATGCTCAGGTCACGAGACCAACTAATGAAACTGATGCGTCAGTGACTCTCGTATTTATAGGATTTTTGGCAAACCCTCAGCCATCAACGGGTTTGATAAGCCTTTACCGACTACCGTTTGAGTCGGGCTAGCATGCGGATTGTCTAAATCCGTTCCGCATGTGACATTGTGCTAAGAGAGTTAACGCTCTTTGTGCTACGATATTGAATACGTAGACTTCGTCTTTCTCACGGGAATAGACTACCCGGCGACGCGTGTTAGGCGTTGACTTTAGGATTTTTGGTTAACCCCCAGCCTTCAACGGATTTGATTAGCCTTTACCGACTACCGTTTGAGTCGGGCTAGCATGCGGATTGTCTAAATCCGTTCCGCATGTGACGTTGTGCTAAGAGAGTTAACGCTCTTAGTGCTACGATATTGAATACGTAGACTTCGTCTTTCTCACGGGAATAGACTACCCGGCGACGCGTGTTAGGTGTTGACTTTAGGATTTTTGGCTAACCCCCAGCCTTCAACGGATTTGATTAGCCTTTACCGACTACCGTTTGAGTCGGGCTAGCATGCGGATTGTCTAAATCCGTTCCGCATGTAACGTTGTGCTAAGAGAGTGAATTCTCTTAGACTTGGCGCTACGACTTCGAATACGTAGACTTCGCCATTGTTACGGGAATAGGCTACCCGAAAACGTGTATTAGACGCTGATTTATCCCTACTTAGGCTTCGGGATAAAATACCCCAGAATCGAATTCTGGTGTCTTTTTCTACGGAGAAAGACTAAACCGGCGACGCGTGTTAGGCGTCGGCATGTCCTTTCTTAGGATTCAGGATGAAATTTCCCATGCGTGTAAGGCATGGATTTTGGTGTTATTAATAACAACCTGCCACAATGTTGAATATACGGACGGGTGTTCTTTTTAACGGTTAAGAACTAACCGGCAGCGCGAGTTAAGCGCAGACTTATCCTTGCTTAGGCTTCAGGATAGAATACCCCAGAATCGAACTCTGGTGTCGTTTTCTACGGAAAAAGACTAAACCAGTAGTGCGTGTTAGGCGCAGACTTATCTCTGCTTAGGATTCGGGATAAACTTCGTAGACTGGAATTCTGGTGTCTTCTTCAATCGGTGAAAGACTTAAACCGGCAACGCGTGTTAGGCGTTGACTTATCCCTACTTAGGATTCGGGATAAAATTCCCCGTACCTGTAAGGCACAGATTTTGGGAGTTTGAAAAAGGTGGTGTCTTCTCTTGGGGCAAAGACAAACCCGAAATGGGAGAGGAAGAATTTTATATTCTATCTCCCGACATTGAATAAGAAGAATTTTATATTCTATCTTCAGCTGGAAAGGAGACTCAAGGTGGGATCTCCACCCGAGTGGGATCTCTACTCCGAGAATCGAAAAGATTCAGATAACCCTAACTGTTGGAAGGTTTGATTACCGAACTAAAGATGAATTTCTCGTTTATCGAGAGTGAATTGTGGTTTTGGTCCTAACTGTAGGAAGGTTTGACCAAGTAGGAGTTTGAAATGATCCTAACTGTAGGAAGGTTTGATCACTCAATTTGAAAGTAGACCTCTCGTTCATTGGAGGAATCGAGAGGGGATTTTGACTGTGGTCCTAACTGTAAGAAAGTTTGACCAATTGGGAGGTTTGAGACGATCCTAACTGTAGGAAGGTTTGATCGCTCGATTTGTGGACCTCTCGTTCATTAGGGGAATCGAGAGGGGGTTTTGGTTTTGGTCCTAACTGTAGAAAGGTTTGACCGAATGGAAGGTTTAAGACGATCCTAACTGTAGGAAGGTTTGATCGCTCGATTTGAAAGTGGACCTCTCGTTCATTGGAGGAATCGAGAGGAGGTTTTGGTTGTGGTCCTAACTGTAGGAAGGTTTGAAAGGAGCAGTTTATACTCTTATACTTATCGGAGTATTGAGAAGCAGTTTATACTCTTATACTTGGTGGAGTGTTGAGAAGCAGTTTATACTCTTATACTTGTCGGAGTGTTGAGAAGCAGTTTATACTCTTATACTTGTCGGAGTCTAGAAAGGAGTAGTTTATACTCTTATACTTATCGGAGTATGTAAGGAAGCAGTTTAACCTCATGCACCTGTTGGAGGATTGAGAAGCAGTTTATACTCTTATACTCGTCGGAGTCTTGAGAAGCAGTTTATACTCTTATACTTGTCGGAGTGTCGCCATTCTCATTTGGCTTATCCCAGCGTTATGACGCCGGCTTCAACCAATGTTTGGATGCTATTCTTCAGAGTGAAGCAATCCTTGGTGGGATGAAGGACCCTCCTGTGGTACGCACAGTACTTCGGATCCGCAGTATTGTCAGCTTCCTCCTGATTTGCGATAGTTGGTAGCTTGATCTTGTTGTTTTCAAGGAGAGATTCGAAGATGACTGGAACGTCTTCGTCCTTGAAGGAATACTCTTTTTGGAGTCTCGGGTCCGAAGTCTTCTGCTGCCTTCGGGATTGCTGTTGTGACGCTTGATTAGCACCACCAGTAGCTGCAGGTGTTTTGCCCTTACCACGAGAGGCGAAGTTTGAGTCCAGAGGATTAGCCGTCGGTAGGTTCCTCTCGGCCTTCTTCCTTCGGAGGAAACGTTCGGCTTGTTCACCGCGCACCTTCAGATCCTTCCAAGTGTCAGACGGTGCTGTTCCCATTGCTTCCAACACGTCCAACGCAAGGTTGTTGTGGCAAGTTTGGAGGATGAATTCCTCTGTGATCGGGTCCCGGCAATTCATCGCCTTGTTCCGGAACCTTTTGACGAAGGTGTCGACTAACTCCCCGTCCTTCTGCTTCTCATCAGCAACGTTCCGATGGATATCTCGGTGTCATCGTCGAAGAAATTAGCGAGGAACTTAGTTTCCATGTCGTCCCAGCTATTCACGCTTCCTGGCTTGAGGCGGCGATACCAATCGAAGGCGGCTCCACGAAGAGTGCCAACGAAGGACCGTACTATCAGAGGCTCATTACCGGAGATGACTCCTGGATGCGATTTGAAGTAAATCAAATGCTGCGTGGGTGAACCCTTCCCATCAAACGACGTGAAGTTAATTAGATTGAACTTCGCCGGATAGGGGATTGATTCCCATTCTCATGGGTATGGACAAGGAATGCCCGTCTTCTTCATCTCTTGAGCAGAAATCAATGTATTGATTTTGCTCTCGAGGTTTTTAATCTTCGAGCTTTCACCTGAGTCTTCGTTAGCATTCTCGTTACCACCCCTGCATTGACGGGAGGATTATTGGCATTATGAGCTTCATTCGCATTTGTGTCCTCATCTTCTTGATTAACCTGGTTACGACGACTTGGTTCGCCTTGCTGGTTCATCAGTGCTTGGATTTGTTGGTCATGCATTTCTCTCATATTCTGCATGGCCATCTGCATTTCGAACTTGAAGCTCTCTTGTTGTTTAGCCATGGTTTCTTCGAGCATCTTGGCTACTTGTTCCGCGCTTATCATTAGTGACTCGCGGGGTTGTCCCTCGCTGGATACCATATTATCTGATGCAACCGCGGAGCCGGCATCAGATTCTTCATCTTCTGAAGGTAGCCTGGTCCGAACTCTACCATAAGTTGCTCGCTTGATGGTTCCGGACTGCAGACGGGTTCTAGGCCGGGATGCTTTCAGAATCGACTCGAGATTATCCCGTGCCGATGTCCCCTTGCTGGTCATATTGGTGGTGACCCTCGGAAATTCTCCATCTTTGACTACTCTTCTTCTTCGTCGGAAACGCCTAGGTCTTGGTTCTGGCGTTTCGGCACTGAGCCTTTCGAAAACCGAAACTCTTTCAGGGACCGCCTTGATGCAGTTGCACTCAGACAATACTGTCCGAATGAGTTTGGAACAGGGGCATTGAGTTTCCAGTCCTCGGGGACTCCTCTTCCTGGTTTTACTCGTACCCCCAACACGATAGTACAAATCGTCTGCTTGACCTATCGTGTGTTGGCACGACTTCTCAGGTATAATATTATCGTCATCAGATGATAATGTTTCCTTCTGAGGGTGAACTGCCTTCTTTGGGCTTTCAAAAGTTACACGCCTCGAAACATGCCTTTGTGGGCGTGAGTTCTCAGCGGGCTCCTGGACTTCAATGCGCAAATTGGTGCGCGTAGCTGCCCTGATTTCTTTGTCATGTTGGAGGTGACGGCGACCCCCAGTGTGTTGAGTCGTTCTGGGCTTCTTCATCGGGCCCAAACGATCTTGAACAGGAGCTTTGCATCGTCCATCAGGAAGTGCACCGAGGCGCTCCAAAACTGGCTTCTTCCTTCGGGATGATTCTGCATGATCTCCAGGAGAAGCTATTGGAATTATCGGCGACTTTGGTTGATTCGCCGGAGGTTGACCTTGCTTCGAAGGCTCAACAATTTTGCCTTAGCCTGAATCGCCGCTTCAGACTTCGGCTTCCATACTTGGCGGGTTGGTGGCGGCTTCTTGGCCACGTCCTTCTGCTGTCTTCTACGGGCTTCTTAGACTTGAGCACGTGCCTGCGCTGATAGTGCGCGGCGCTTGCGAATGCGCTCCTCAAGTGTCGAATGGTTCCGTTTGACCCGGACCCATTCGTTTGTCGGCGGCTTGGAGGAGTCGCCATTCATTGGTGGTTGAGGCTGTTTGCCTCTCCTGTTCTTCAGATCCGCGTTGTAGCTGGACTCCATCGCTTTGGCGAATTCTTTGGCTAAGCGTTGGCGTCGCCTTTGGCGGGCTCTCTTTGAGAGAGTCACCGCTCCTTTGGTGACGGAGGAATTGGTTGGAACCAGCTTGATCTGGTTGGAGGTTGGTGGAGCCTCACCCGACGCAGCTTTGGCGTCAATCGGGGTGAGATCGTCGTTGGTAGCTTCAACTTCTTCGTACCAACGTACCTTTCTCCTGGAGGAGAACTTCTTGGACTTGCGGGGGGAGGTCGATCCGGACGAGGATGACAGATACTCCTCGAACTTCTGTTGATCGAATACATATTCGACCTCCTCTTCGACCGGGATCGAGATCCGTGGCTGCGACGCATCGATCTCGGTAGCGAGATCGTCGGCTCCCACTGTGGTCGCCAGATTGTTCGCGGGAAAAATTGTTTTCTTCATTGAAGTCATTGTGCTCTTTGGCAATTGTTTATCGATTACACAAAGATCCGATCTTTCTATAAGATCCGGTTATAATAAAATCAAAGAAAAAATAAATAAATAATTACAACTTTTTCCATGTATGTCGAACGAATCACGAGCTCCTGTTTTACGGTCACTCATTTTTGTGGGTTCTTCGCCTGCGCCGGGGTCAATCCGTGGACCACTGCGTGATCTAGATCTGGTCAGATCTACACAGTATGACGGGTATTATTTCGCGAAGAAAATAATAGCCGGGGGGGATTAATTCACCAAGGAAATAATCGTCTTTAGTTCTCGGGATCAAAGGCCAAGCTTTGATCCGGAGTATTACTTCGTGTAGATCTCAGATCTGATTTCTCTCTTTCGAACTCCTACCTTTTGTGACGTGGATGCTCGCCAAGAACCAGATTTGAATGTCCAAGTCTTCAAGTCTTCAAAACTCCAAGCTCAGTTCTCAATTCGGCAGAGTTTCGGCTCCAAAAGTTCCAATCCTCTACAAATGAACCAACCTCTCCTATTTATAGGCACTCAGATCTGTGCCTTGGCACAGATCTGGATCGGCCCGAGCCACCTGGGTGGTTCGGCTTTGGCCGAGTCGCCCGGGTGTGGCGCTGTTGTGTCCGTTGTCCGGTTCTGCGGTTTATCTGAGCTTCGTCGCTGTTCTGAACTCTGATTTGGCAGTCCGGATCCCGATATGGCAGTAAACCCGCTTAGGTGTTCGAGTTCGAATCTGTTCTATGATTGGATGACTCGTTGACTCACCGAACTGTTAGCTTGATTCCGCATGAAAGTGGATGTATTCCATTGTTTGCGTACGGTTCGTTAGCCTCGTCGCCTCGTTAATCTGCTTCGTTGCCTGTCACTTGGCTTCGGCGTTGTGGACTGACGCTCGTGTTTGGATATGTCGCCCGATGGTTCGTCGGTTTGTGCCGAGCTGTGTTAAGGGACCTATAAGCAGTTTTATACGCCTACAGCCATCACCTTTATCCCCTGTGTAGATAAGGATACTAGGGCCTCTATTTTCTCTATCTTGGGGTTTGATAGGGCCTAGTAACATGATCAGTACTTAGGCCTCCCTTCGGTGGTTGGAAGAAGTCGTCGTCAGACTTTTGCTTCAATCAGAGACTTAGTTTGGAAAAGAGTCCAAGCTTGGAGGAGGGCTCTTTTCTTAGCTGGAGGACGAGAGGTTATGATGAAGCTATTTTGCAGGCGATCCCATGCTATGTGATGAGTATATTTCACATTCCAATTTTTTGTGCAGGGAGATTGAGTCTATCATTATAAGATTATGGTGAGTATCAACTTCTGGTGAGAGAAAGATTCACTGGGTTAGGTGGCAGAAGGTGTGTCGTGCAAAGTCAGAGGGTTGTCTAGGCTTTAGAGATCTATAGATGTTTAATCAGGCATTGGAGAATCATTCAGGACCCTTCTTCTCTGGCTAGTAGGGTTTTGAAGGGGAAGTATTTCAGCTCTTATTTATAGCGGAGCATTATCTGGGGGAGAGATCTCCTGGATCAAGGTCTAAGATGGAGGATAGGTGATGGCCTGAGTGTCTCTATTAGTGCTGACCCATGGATCCCAATATCCTTTTCTTTTAGGCCAATCACTTCTCCAATCGACCCTTCCAGAAGGGTGGCTGAGCTGATCTCTGTTTCGGGTACTTGGAATCATGAGCTGATTATTACCTCCTTTTGGTAGGTAAATTGAAAGGACATTTCATTTATCCCACTGTCTCCTTCTCCTGTCCCTGACAGACTCATTTGGCATTATGAGGAGAAGGGGTGCTACACTGTTAAAAGTGGATACCGACTTCTTCGCCACATTATGCTTGATACTGCTTCTACCTCGGATTCTAGGATAACGAAGTGGTAGTCCTTGATCTGGCATGTGGAGATCCCATCGAAGATTAGAGTGTTCCTTTGGTGTCTATTCTATGATGCTCTCCCAACCTCAGCTGGTTTATCTCACAGGGGGATCTCTATGCACCTAGTTACCGCCTTTGCTCTGCTGCCTTTGAGACCACCCTTCATATCTTCACTGTTTGCTCCTTTACTTGTTTAGTGTGGGAGTCCTTAGATCTTTGAGAAGTGATTAATAATTTTCGAGGCACATCTTGTGGTGATTTCCTTTTCCATCTCACCTCTGTTTGCCCTGGGGACTCTCTGGCTTTGGCTTTCACAACCATGTGGTTTATATGGCGGAAAGGAATATGCGCTCTCATGGTGGTGGTTTTAGAGAGGCCTCGGTGTTGGTGACTCAGATTCTCTGTTTGTGAAGGAAGGTGATAGAATTAGAGGTCTGTCCTGTGACATTGTCACCCCTTCTAAATGGCCTTCTGCTTGGTATCCCCCTGCTCCTGGTTTGCTAAAGTTCAACACGGATGTTGTTGTTCCTCTTGAAGGAGATATTATTAGTTTGGGAGGTGTTATTTGGGATCACCAAGGACATGTGATTTGTTGCTACTCTATGGGGATCAGGGGTTCTATGTCTATGGATCATGCGGAGCTATTGGCTGTCCTAAAAGACATTCGCTTTGTTCGACGTATGAACTAGAGGATTTCAGTGGTGGAAATTGACTCTCTAAAGGTTGTCTCCTTGGTGGACTCTCCTTCTCTTTTTGCTTCCTTGGCTCCAATTGCAGATGAAGTTCATGCCGGTCTGACTATTACTAGCTGCTCTAAAGTTTTTTATGTAAGACGCACTAGTAATGGTGTTGCTCATTCCCTAGCTAAGTCGGTTGACTGTTTGTCCTCTTGTTTTTGGTCTGTTTCTGTCCCTTTGTTTTTGAGAAATGAGGGCTTGGCTGGTTAGGTTACCCTACCTGCCTTTTCAAAAAAAACTCAAGCCAAACGAGCACGAAACTCATTTTGAGTTTAATCGTTTTTAGCTCAAACTATTAAAACAATTTGTGTAAAACACCCTAAAAGACAATTTGATTAATAATTTATTTTTTTTGGGTTATTTGGAATAAATTTCTAAGTAATAGAATTTATTTTCCTATATCTAACACGAAAATCTCAATAAAACTAAAATTTCGTATTGGTAGTTCACACGTGTTATAGTATTTTTTTTTTGCTATTGATGGCTCTATAGAATCGGTGACTGGCCATGGGGGCTCATTGATGAGCTCCGGGGCTCATTGATGAGTGCAAGTTCTGAGAGAAGTTAGAATCGATGAATCTGCCTCACTCGTCAATGATCAAAGCCACTTATTGGTGAGTGGATGTTCTGAAATTCATTGTTGAGCTGAATTTCACTCTATTTCACCTCAAACTTGATTCTAACTTGGTGAAACATTGTATAAATTATCTCAAGCATAAATTAGACATAAATAAATGTTTGTTATTGTTCAAATAAGAGAAACTGTATGAACACGATCCAAACATCTTTTACTAACAATGACTTATATATTATAATATTCATGAAAGACAATTTAACATACGAATAATTAGGTTTTTTGAAGTTTGCAAAAAGATGGGTTTTCCTCATTAAATGCTCAACCATACACCTATAATCACTCTTATAAGCTCCCACAAGCTCTATGCAGTCCTTGAGGAGCTGTACTAGGATTTGGATTCTTTTCACCATCAAAAATATAGAAAGTGATCACTATCTTATCACAATTAATGATTATCTAATGGATGATTTTGATTTTTCTTTGAGTGTAAATTAGAAATGAGTACAATTCATAGGTATATAATGAGTGTTAGATTTAAAATGAATCATATGAAGGCAATTTCAATGCAATGAGTCAATTTTAATGCAATGAGTCAACAACTAGCGTCATACATGAGCATGTTAAATAGTCCCCATGCCTTGCATATACCCTCTTATAGTTCTCAAACCAGTGATCCACATCAAATTTTACCAACATTTAGTAAATCTGGTGTAAACCAAAGTCATGTGATTTATTTAGGAGAGGAGACACCACCTACTAAAAAAGAAAGAAACTCGCTCATAAAAAAAAGAACCTGCAACTAGAAGCAACTTGAATTCAAAGGGGGTTAACATGTATGCTTGCTAGAGTATGATGAGGTCCTTATACCTCATCTTGAAAAAACAAGCTCTAGTTGAGCATAAAAGTGATAGGAACTTCAAGGTTAAAGCATATAAAATGGCAGCTATGAGGATCAACATGCAATTCAATAATGAATTCACACATCACCATGCCATTAATCACCTGAAAAGCTTGAAGAAACAATTCTATGACATGAAAGTTTGCACTAACATAAGTGGTGCTAGATGGGATGAGAAAGACAACATTGTGACCATCGATGAGGATACATTGAAAGCATGATCTCAAGTAATTTAATTTTAAAAATCTTGCATGGCATTTATGTTAAGTCTATGCTTGTTAGATTTAATAAAAATATTGATATTGTGATATTCATATATGATTGTAGAGTAAAAGTAACTCAAGGCTAAAAGTTTACATAAACAAGCCTCTTCATCAATACAAGAATTTACAATTGATCATGTGAGATGATGAAGCCAGGGGTGATTTTACTAGGCCGGTTTACAAGAAAATTGGTACTAGTAAAAATAATGAAGATGATGAGTTTCCACTAGAAAGTGAGACTGAACCTCACTTTGATGCTAATACTCGAACACAATCCGCTAATCGTAAAACCTGTAATGAAGCTAATTGTAATATATATCTAGCTAATTTTCTTTTCTGCTTGCCACATTAATATTTATGATTGCTATTTATAAAATTTTATATGAAGTCTAGCTGATCAAGACTTATTTCTTTGATGGCTATGTGTTCAGGTACATATTTTGATAGATTTCAAGTGATATCTGGATGATATATTAGGCAATGATGACGGTCTATATCTGAGAATGCAATCTAATACAAGAGAAATGTAGGTGAGGCATTGGTATGATGATAATGCAACCTAGATTGTAGTTGTAATGGTTAGGTAAGGCATTCTTTAATGAGAATGCAACCTACATTGTAATTATAATTTTCAGGTGAGTCAATCAATCATAATAATGCAAAATGGTAATTGTAATTTTTAGATGAAGTAATCTATTTAGACAATTTGACCAATTACCTGAGCCCTAGCAATTATATTGACTCTTTCTACTTATTTGTCATTTCAGTAGTCACTTTGAGGCAGCATGTTTGGAGTTTGTGGTTGCTCAAGTTTGTTGGTGAATTTTTTTGTTGCTCAAGCTTGCTAGTGAGTTTTTTTTTTGCTCAAGTTTGTTAATAGCTTTTTTTGCTCATGTTTTCTGGTGAGTTTGTTGATCAGATTTGTGGTTACTCAGGCTTGTTAGTGAGATTTTTACTCAGATTTGCTTGTGAGTTTTTTGCTCAGGTTTGTGGTTGCTCAGGTTTGTTGGTGAGTTTTTTGCTTAGGTTTGTTTGCGAATTTTCTTGCTCAGGCTTTTGGTATCTCAAGATTTGTGTTAGTAAGCTCGTGTGATATTTTAGAGCTTTTGATTCATTTCACGGTTGCTTAGGTTTTTGGTTACTCATTATTTATGTGTGATATTTTAGTTATGTTGTTGATCAGGTTGTGGTTGCTCAATTTTGTGGCATATTTTAGAGCTATTTGCTTATTTTTATGGTTGCTCAAGTTTGTGGTTACTCAGGCTTGTTATGGAGTTTTTTTACTAATTTATTGGTGAGTTTTTTGCTCAGGTTTGTGGTTGCTCAGGTTGGTTGGTGAGTTTTTTTACTCAGATTTATTTTTTGTGAATTTTTTTGCTCATGTTTGTGGTATCTCAAGCTATGTCGGTAACAAGTTTGTGGGATATTTTATAGTTTTTTGGTTCATTTTATGATCACTCAGATTGTGGTTCTCAAGTTTGTGGCATATGTTATAGTTATTTTTTTAGTTTTATGGTTGTTCAGATTTTTTGGTTACTCAGTTTTTTTATAGTTTTATATTGGCTCATCATACGTTAATGCTATTCAAGTAAGATGAGGGGAAAATAAAGCAATGATGATAATATAAATTTGACAATGCAATCTATAGTGTAGTTGTAATGTTAAGGTACAGCAATTAATCCCTAATGACAATGCAATCTACTTTGTATTTGCATTGTTTAGATGAGACATAACATTATGTGAATGCAATCTACATTGCAATTGCGTTATTATGATAAGGCATAAAATCTTGATAAAATTACCTTTATATGATCCTCCTCTTATAAGCTATTTGATTCGATTGTTCGTTTTCATATAAATAATCAATTCTAATTTCAATGTATCAAATGATTTTACAACTACATGGATGATTGTTTACGAAAAATAGAAACAAACATAAAAAACTAAAATTATTACAAAGATTTTTCAAGTGATAACTTCTCTTTCTATTTTTTTTTTTAAATTCCTTTTTGAGTTTCTTCAACTTGGAAGCATTTTTCCCTTCGTCATTGTTTTTGTTTGCCAATTGATTGAACTGGTTGTCATTGAAATCATCCTTTTCATTAGCCCAAATAAAAAAAATAACAAATTTTATTTGGATATTTTGCACAACCCAATGATATCTTCCTTTGTTGACACCATATTTGCATATTTTTAATGGTGTTGGGAGCTTGCAATTAAACACTTATATTGCTTATGGCCCTCACTATATAGCATGTCGATCTCCAAGTTAAGAGCTATTGTAAAAGTTTTAAAGCGTTTGGAAATTTCATATCTTGTTCAACATTGAGAGTGGTTGCATTTTTACAGCCCACATGTGAATTATTTTGCCTATTGTTGTTCAAGCTAGTTGTTTCATACCATTGGGAACAAGTACACAAGGGTATGGTCACCCCCAATTACTTTGTTTCAATTTGTGTCTTCATCTGAGGGGTAATCATACTAGTTGTGGTTTAATTCCTTGTATTGATATTCCTCAATCATCCAAACTAACTAAAGAATAGGAAATATTATCTTTCGTAAAATATTCTTTTCCGCTTTTTTACTAGTGAACCAAACACAAAAGTACAAATAATAGAGCATTCCATCAGCCTTTGATTTCTATAAATAAAATTGTAGGAATGGCATGGATGTTGGCCTTCTTGTTTTGATGATTATTTACAAACAATTTACATCTAATGTTGCTTGTCTAGTATTTGTGTTTATTTATTTATTGTAGACAAACAACATGTTGGAGGTTGGATGGATTGCGCCATAACGATCATATCAAATGGAGGTTGGCGAAATTGTAGAGTGAAGCCTATACAATTCAAGTTAAAGATCCAATTACAAGCTTCATCCAAGTTTACCAAGTTGAGCTACAATAAAGATCAAGATCAAGCTTGGGTAATTTAGTTTTAGATTTTATATTATGTGTGTTAGTACTTTAAGCTCAATCATATATACACATACACGTTTTGGTTTTGTATATATATATATATAGTTTATATGTATACATATATGTTTTTGGTTTCTTGTATATATATATAGTTATATATATAAAATATGCATATTTGTGAAAATATTGTGTTTCTAGTTTATAGACTTCATAACAACATTTTATATCCTTTATTAAGTCTATAAGAACGTTTGAAAATGTTTTAAAGTTGTGTTTATGTCAAAACATAAAATTTCATGTATATCATCTTTTCATGTTTTGGACATAATTGCAAAATACATGAGTTTTCATAATTATGAAATGAAATTTGAAAAATTCTTTTTAAAACATGTTCATAAACATGTTTATAATCATTTCCTAAAGTTTCATAATTTTTGGACTTCATTTGTTATTTTTAACATATTTTTAAAAGTCTCAATAATCTGTTTTCAAACCTGGTAAACTGTGTATATCAGTTCACGGTCGACCGCGCGTGACTCTGCGGTCGACCGCACTTCATCCAGAGACTGCGTCTGCATTTTATCAGATCGCGGTCGACCGCCCTTGGCTCTACGGTCGATCGTAATTTTTCTAGAGAGTCAGCTTTGTTTTTCAGCTGTTTGCGGTATGTTTTGGGTTCCTATAAATACCCTTCCTGCTCTCATCTTTCAATAACTAAGAGAATGTTTTAAGAAAGTTTAACAAGGGTTTAAGTTTGTTTAAAGGTGTTTAAAGCCTTGTTTCAAAGTTTTGTTTGAGCTTCAACTCATCTCTCTCTCTCTCTTGATCTATAAAATTTTTTCCTAAACTCATTCTAGCTATTTATTATTTTGTTTCTAATTTTCATAAGTTAGATTTATATTGAGTTTAGTTAAATTGTTTTTATTGAGTCTCTTTGTTCACACACAACCTATTGAGCTTATAGTATTTACATTCATAGTATATTCTGGGTTGTGGGGTTTGTGACTTAGAGTTGTGCCTAATTGAGTTCTTACCTTGTTTAGAGAACAATCATTTGTCGTGTTCATTATGAAATCACTTTGTAATACACTTGTACACCGAGAGGAGTGTGTGGTGAGGACGTAGTCGATACCGAGAGGAGTGGCGTCGGTAGCCTAGTGAGAGGTGGTAATTCCGAGCACTTGAGGGAGGCAATACGTGAGGACCAACACTTGAGGTTGTTGCTAGTGTATGTACATTGTGAGGATTTGTGAGAGTTGTCGGTTGACTTGATAACCGAGTGTGTAGGAGAAGTTCCGGCTTCCAAACCGGATTGTGTAGTGGATTCTCCCCGAGAGTGGGGAGCGGAGACGTAGGACGGAAGGTTCGAACTCCGTGATCATATCGTGTGTTTGGTTTGCATTAGCACACTGTTCATCTTATAGCCCATTGCGCCTTGCTTATATTGTCCACTAGTTTATATATCACCCTTGTGTTTGTTATATATCCTTGCATATATTTCACCATACATCATATTTGCTAGGATAATTGTTAGTAAGTTTTAATTAGCATAAAATCGGATTAGATTAGCATATTCCCCCCCCCCCCCCCTCTAGGGTTCTTTCATAGTGACCTTAGGGTCTAACAATGGAAACCCCACTTTAATATCCTATTCTCATTCCCTTTTTTTTTTACAGAATGAACCCCTCTTAGTGTATTGGTACCAGGTTAGAGGCTCATAACCTCACACCATGGGTCTTCTTTCTTGAAGGATGTACTCATTTTGTTTTTAGATTCTCAACATTTATGTTGGGTTATTTACATATTAATCTTAATTCTTCTGTAATTTCATATTAGGCTCTCAAATCTCAATAATTATTCTTTAGTCCCTAAAATGCCAAAATTTCTTGCAATTTGGCCCCTCACTGACCAAAATATCATTTATATATGATTTCTCTCTTAAAATTCATCTTGCTCATGAAAAGGATTATTTACACTTCGGTACTTTAAAGTTAACTACCAAAATTTTTTGACACTATACCCTAAAACTCAAACCTCTTTAAATTTAAGATTTTAAAGTTTTTTTGCTAACAATTTTGTTTCAAGAAAATACATACATTTTTAACTTAGATAGTCCAAAGTTTTATTTTTGACATTTTGATACTCCCCAAACTTTATGATACCAAAGTTAAGAAATGTGTAAATTTGAGGTATCAAAGTTAAGAAAATATGGAGTCTTTGGAGTATGAAAGTTAAGTAATGTGTAAACTTTGGGCTGTCAAAGTGTCAAAAATAGTTTGAGGTGTCAAAAGAGAAAAAATGTGTAAACTTTGGGCATCGAAGTGTCAAAAAACTATGGAATATCAAAGTCTAAAAGGATGTAAACTTTAGAGTGCCAAATTACAAATAATTATTCAAAATATATTAGCTGAGGGTATTTTGGTCATTGAGGGACCAATTCAATAACCCTAGAATTTGAGGGACTAATGAGCAATTTCATAGATTTAAGGGACTAATAGAAGTTATTGAAAAATTGAGGGGCCAGTATCTAAATAACTCTTTTTTTGATAGCTGGTTCTCAAGATTCTTAGTTGTGGAGAAACTCTACAAATTAGCCAATAATGTTTATCATTCTATTGGACTTCATCAATGATATTAAATAAATATTACATAAAAACTTTTTAGTCATCTAGTCCATTGGATTAGGGGTGGCAAACGGGTCAACTTGACCCGACCCGACCCATATAAAATTTGACCTGACCCGTATAAGTGTGACCCGACCCGACCTGTTTAATAAATAGGTTAATGCGATCCAACCCGTTTATTAAACGGGTTACCCGACCCGACCCATATAACCCAAATGGTAGAGAATACTAAACATGTAGTGTGGTTGTAATAGAAACTTGCATATTCTATTGTACTCTTTTAAGTGACTTATGCACACAGAAACCAGGTTACTATTTCTGATATGTTTATAAAGGTTCACTGCAAATTTCTGACCTATGCACATTTGGAGATAAACAAAATAATAAACAAACCATCATCAAAAAATAAAACAGAAACAAAACCAGGCATAGATATTGTACTCTTTTAAGTGAAATTCTTTCAAAATATTGAATGGCTACAATGTCATTCTACATACATACGCATCAAAAACAAATTGGAGCAAGATTACTCCCATTAGAATGTTATACAGGTTCACAAACAGATTCATTTCAAGCTCTCTGCAACAAATCCAATTTCACAAACAGGTTCATTTCAAGCTCTCTGCATATTCTATTGCTTTCTTCTTGACGTGTTTAATTCTTTCTTCATCACGCTTTGACTTTTCATAACCGAGATACTTCATGAATAAGAACTGCAAATTATTCGAAAATAATTTGATAAAGAGGGAAACAGCACAAGAAAGTAAAATTGAATACTGAGAATATCAGAACTTGGTGTAATTTCAGTATTCCTAGAATATGCTACCAAAAAGGTAAACTATTGATTAAATACCTCAAATTAGAGATGAATGACCAGAATAATACCTCAATGAAATAGCGAGGACCTGCACGTTACAAAAGTTTTAGTGGTACGTTAAGCTGAAGGAACTTTAAAAACAAGGAAAAAGAAAACAGTAATGCGCTTCTGAATGAAGCAGAATGGTTGATACACCGTTGGAAAATGCTACAAACTTACAGCATGTGTGTGAAGGACATTGAACTTGTAATGAAATGGTCATGAAAGTAAGTGGAATTTTCTCATACACGTAGTACTTGTGCATTTATCTAACTAAAATCATCATCTGTATAACCTGACACAAAAACTCTCAGGAGTCAAGAACAGGCATACGAAGAGATTCAACTTGTTTCACTGTTAAACTAACATCAAAGTGTCCAATCCAAGCACAAACACTTTGATCACAAATTAAACTATACAAATGAGAAACAATCAACCAGTCTAACTTCTAAATAAAAGGAAAAATAATGTGTATCAGGATTCAGTTGGGAATTTAATCAGAATACAAACACTTTGTTATTACCTATTGCTACCCTAAACAACATTCAATATCTCAACAAAAGAAGAAATGGATAGAGGGAAATTTAATATATAGTCATAAGAATATATATTAGCTGAATGATTGTCACCTAGTTTATATGAACCATTCTGGATGTCATTTGACATGATCAAGTAATTTAATATACAGCTAAGTTTCATGAAAAGTACAAGTTTTACAACATAATTAGCAGTTTAGCACTCATTTCATTAACAAAAACCAGTTATTATTATTATTATGAGGAACATGTAATGGTTAGGGAAATAACATTATCTCAAAGTGAAACCAACATATAGGCTGATTTGAGGTTCATAGACAAAGGCTGAGTGATGGTTATCCGCATGAAGAAGGCAACAGTTGAGAAAGTTGAAGTAAGCTTAATGATTACAAACCGAGTACATGATACAGTAGCAATGTTGAGTGTCAGGTTTTCTTTAACGAAACAATGTGTGCATTGGATGAGGGAAACAATGTAGTACATGAAACATCTAATATGACCAACATCATTATCTTTAAGCAAATAAAAAACTGTAGGAAACGGTAAATAAATGAATCATAATCATGAACTTTTCATTTTTATTTGTGTTCAAGGAAAGAAAGAGAAAATACTGAAGCATGACATGTAAGAGAACAAAACATTAACATAAGCATTCCTGAAGATATGCAGAACTGTTGAACTAACTATATCAAAATATGCAGTTGACCACCCAAACACAATTCCAAGAACTTTGGCGAAAAAGCAAGTGTTCTAGACTACTAAAAATTTTAGAACAATGCAGAAGAAAAGAATACAACTTACTACAACCAACTACAATATGGCAGGTAGTATACAGTTCAATTAATAGTTGCCTGTGAACATACCCAGAATTCAAGTAGCAACAAAGGCATCGATTATTTATTGGTATATCAGCCTATGTATCAACTAAGAGGAAACTTTGAGCTACAAAATATCAGTTAAAATATAGTAGACTAATTAAACTTACAGAAAAAGAAAGCTGAGCATGAATCTCTATTGTAAAATGAGAGAAGTGTGAACTTCTTGGATGAGACATCAATTTGGTAACTAAACTATTAAATTTAGTGAAACAAGTTCTTACCTTCAGCTACCGCATCACAGTACGAGAGATTCATACTTGTGTTGACATACATTCTCCAATATCTAATTGCATGATATCCTCGGAAAGCTCATCTAATTTTGGTTGCATGTCATCTATCATTAATAAAAAAAATAAAAAAAAAACAATAAGCAAATTCATAACATGTATTTGATTCAAAAAAACTTAAAAAATATAACATTAGTATTTGTCTACCTTTGATACCATATAACCAATCACGCGTGAAAACTAAAGCCTCCACATTGTTAGGCTTAAGAGTGCTACGGTATTGGTTAAGGATTCTCCCACCTACACTGAAAGTACTCTCCGAAGCAACCGTAGAAATAGGAACCGCCATTATGTCCCTTGCCAATAGAGAGAGCTCGGGGTATCTATGCTCATTAGTCTTCCAAAATGAAAGAATGTCGAGTGGAGCACCACGGTCAAGTCTTGGTTCATCCAAATAAAGTTCTAATTGGGTTTTTTGAGAACTAATAATTTCTTGGGTTTCAAACGAGTCGAGTTCCTAAATATAAAAAATATATGAGAGAATAAATATCATTAGTATATCATTGAAAAAACACAATGTTCAATTCCTAAATATAAAAAATATATGAGAGAATAAATATCATTAGTATATCATTGAAAAAACACAATGTTCAATCATGGAAGGCTCAGAAACCATGAACTGGAGTTACAAAAACTTCCAAAAATGCACATGAAACTTAAATCTTTTCAGAGTTGCTCTTGAAGGCAAATGAAACTTAAATCTTTTCAGAGTTGCTCTTGAAGGCAAATCCTGCTAGCATTCACACACTATATTAGGCATCCAGGAATTTGAAGTACAAATCTTTTAATGATTTGGCTATGGAGAAATAGATCTGTTTCATTGTTAATAGTGACAGAAACATAGTTAAGGGAGCTGCAAAGAATTAGGCAGAAAAAAAAAAGATTTTGATTGGCAATAAAGAGCACACTAGTAGCTAATTTATCTAATATCCCTCACAAAAAGGAATTGATAGACCCCATATTATTGAGACAAATGGATTGTTGATGCTACTGACTTCTAGTTGTTACAGAGGAACATATGAAGACAGTAGTGGGCAAAAATAGGAGACCAAATTTGATGGTTTGCATTCACAGATAAATCTGACCTGATGCTTAGAAGCTCAATCTCAACAAGTCTCGAGTTCGATTGAGAGTTCTAACAATCAGTGATCTCTAATTTCAACAAACCTACTTTCGAAAATATGATGAAATTTCTATTTCAAACTAGCTTGTAATTTCAACAAACCTACTCTTTATTTAGTAATTATAAATTCTAAAATTTTAGAAAAATCTGTAGTTTCAAATTGATATACTCAGAAAAATCTGTAGCCATTAATCAGACGTCATTAACATTAGCAGATCTGTAGCCATTAATCAAAAAGCCCTAGCTAAGAGTGTACCTCGCCGCTCGTCGAGGATCGTCGAGGATCTATGGCCGCTAGTTCGATGGAGAGACCCCTCGCCGCTCATCGAGGATCGCTGCCGCTCGTCGATGGAGAGAGGAGAACTTAGCTTCGAGGATCGCTGCCGCTCGCCACCCCTTGCCGCTCGAGAGGAGAGAGAGAAATCTAGGGCTTCGTTTGAGAGAGTCGAAGGGTTAGTCGGGTCTGTAGAGGTTCACTTGGGTAAATTCTGTTGGGAATTTAACGCCGAAATCCCTAATGCAACAGAAACGCAGAATAGAAAAAAGTACACCAAGATTTACGAGGTTCGGCAACTGCCTACGTCCTCGGGAGCCACACAGTCAATTTCTTATTAATCAAACAAGAAATTACAAATCAAGAGCAAATCCCAAAACTGAGATTTCTCAAAGATGAACATTGCAGCTACAGTGTTAATAATTAAAGGGAATAAACCCTTTCAATTCTCTCTCTCTCTCTCTCTCTCTCTCTCCGGGAGCCACACAGATAATTTCTTATTAATCAAACAAGAAATTACAAATCAAGAGCAAATCCCAAAACTGAGATTTCTCAAAGATGAACACTGTAGCTACAGTGTTAATAATTAAAGGGAATAAACCCTTTCAATTCTCTCTCTCTCTCTAAAGTCCTTTCTTAATCTCCCCTCAATGCACGGTTGAGAGCTGGAGATGAAGAACCAAAATCGCTGCTGCGATTTCAAGGTTTGGAGAAGAGGAACGCTGCTGCGTTATTTTTTGTGCTGCCGCCAGAGAGAAATCAGAGGAGGAGAAGCAACAACAAAACCCTAGGGCGACGAGGGGTTTATATAAGCAAACATGACGGGCTGGCGACAGCCTGTCGCCAGCCACGCGAAGACGCGGACGTCGGAGCGCCAAAACGCGGACGTCAGAGCTTGGACGCGAGGGTCGGTGTCCCAAACACGAGGGTCAGTGTCTGAAATGTGAGGATCGAATTTCCCAAACGCGAGGGTCGGATCCAAAACGCGAGGGTCGCGTTTCCCACAATTTGAGCTCGCCTGCTCGAGCTCCACCTGAAACTGCGCCTGCAGTTCGCCGTCGACTTCGCCTGAGTCGACGTCCACGCTCGCCTGCATGGTCCTCAAGCTCGTCGGAGCTTCGCCGGAGCTCCTCGCCGGAATTGAGGTTTGATCCACACCCCTTTCTAACAATCTCCCACTTGGAGATCAAACCGCCATCAACGGGTTATCTCATTAAGCTCCTCTCCTGTGTGGCTCCGCCCTCATCATCTATGCATGAAGGCCAACTGAAGTTGCGCACAACTCCAGTTTCTGAACGGTCACCGTCTTTGTTAACATGTCTGCTGGATTCTTACTTCCTGAAATCTTTTCCAGATTCAACACGTCATCTTCCAACAGGGTTCTGATGAAGTGATACCGAAGCCCAATATGCTTCGTTCTAGAATGAAATGCTGAATTCTTCGCCAAGTGTATCGCACTCTGGCTATCACTGTGCAAAACATTCTTCTCCTGTTTGAATCCCAGCTCTGTCAATAAGCCCTGAAGCCATATCATCTCTTTACTGGCTTCAGTCACTGCAACATACTCAGCTTCTGTAGTGGATAAGGTAACGATCTTCTGTACCTGTGACATCCAACTAACAGCTGTAGTTTCGACGGTGAATACATAGCCGGTGGTTCTTCTTCGGTGATCAACTTCGCCGCCGAAGTCTGCATCTACGTACCCTTGCACTTCCACCTCTCCCTTACCAAAGTGCAAACACTTCTGTGTGGTGCCTCGTAGATATCTCAGAATCCACTTGACCGCTTCCCAATGAGCTTTTCCTGGATTCGACATAAACCGGCTGACCACTCCCACTGCATGGCCAATATCTGGTCTCGTACAGACCATTGCGTACATCAAACTTCCGATAGCTGAGGCGTAAGGAACCTGAGCCATACTCTCTTTTTCTTCTTCTGACTGAGGAGACTGATCCTTCGATAGACAAAAATGTCTGGCCAAGGGTGTGCTCACAGGCTTGGTGTCGCCCATGTTGAATCTCTACAAAACACGGTTGATGTACTCTGTCTGAGATAACTGCAAGAGACCTCTCTTCTTATCTCTCGTGATTTGCATTCCAAGGATCTTCTTCGCTGGACCCAAGTCCTTCATGTCAAACTCCTTTGATAGCTGCTGCTTCAAACTCTTGATATCCTCCATATCTGCTCCTGCAACCAACATATCATCAACATACAGCAGTAGGATGATATAGCTGGACTGATATCTTTTGAAGTAGCAACAGTGGTCGGTGTTGCACTTCTGGAAACCTTCCTTGTGCATGAAGCCGTCAAACTTCTTGTACCACTGCCTTGGGGCTTGTTTCAGGCCATACAAGCTCTTTTTGAGTCTGCACACCAGGTTCTTCTTCTTTTCTTTTGAGAAACCTTCTAGCTGGTGCATGTATATCTCCTCTTCCAGATCTCCATGAAGAAACACCGTATTCACGTCTAACTGCTCGAGATGAAGATCTTCAATTGCTACAATACTCATCACGGTCCTGATAGTATTTAGCTTCACCACGGGAGCGAAAATATCGGTGTAGTCAATTCCTTCCTTCTGCTGGAAACCTTTGACAACTAGCCGGGCTTTATATCTTCTGGAACCATCCTGCTTCTCTTTCACCCGGTACACCCATTTGTTGTGGAGTGCCTTCTTACCCGTGGGCAACTCAGCTAGTTCCCACGTCTGGTTTGATATGAGAGACTTCATCTCATCTTTCATGGCAAGCTCCCACTTGCTCGCATCTCCACCCTGACAAGCTTCTTCAAAGCTTTCAGGCTCCCCTCCATCTGTCAGCAACAGATAGTTCATGTATCTCCTGTTGGGTACAGGAGGACGAGAAGATCTTCTTAATATCGGAGCTGGTGCGTCGGGCTCCTGCACACCATCTTGTCCAACATGCTCTTCTTGCTGAGTACCCTCTGCATTGGGTTCTTCTGAGAGGTTACTCGGGACATTATCTGCATCTACAAATATTGACTCGCTCTCTGAGTCATCTGTCTTGTGCATGTCCTTGTACATCACATTTTCGTTGAATATCACATCTCTGCTCCTGATCACCTTCTTGTTTTTGTTGTCCCAAATGCGGTAGCCAAACTCATCTTCACCATAGTCGATGAAAGTGCATTTCTTTGACTTGCGATCAAGCTTATTCCTGCCTTGATCACTAATATGCACGTAAGCTACACAACAAAAAACTTTAAGATGTGAGAGTTTTACCTCCTTTCCGCACCATACCTCCTCTGGTATTCTGTGCTCCAATGGAACCGATGGACCTCGGTTGATCAAGTAAGCTACTGTGTTGACCGCTTCTGCCCAGAACTGCTTCGGTAGGCCTGACTGTACTCGAATGCTTCTGGCTCTCTCTGTCAACGTTCGGTTCATCCGCTCAGCTACACCATTTTGCTGAGCCGTGCCGGGCACGGTTCTTTCCATTCTGATCCCGTGCTCATAGCAGAACTTCTTGAATCCGGTGTCTTCGTATTCACCGCCATTATCGGTCCTGATCTTCTTTATTCTCAGACCGGTCTCATTCTCGACCATAGCTTTCTATCTCCTGAAAGCTTCAAATACTTCTGACTTATGCTTCAGAAAATAGACCCACACTTTCCGAGAGTGATCATCGATAAAAATCACGAAGTAGTGTTTTCCACCAATGGACGCGGTGGTTGTTGGTTCCCACACATCTGAGTGAACGAGCTCTAACTTCTCTTTCCTGCGGGTTCTGCCACTTGTCTGAAAGCTGACTCTCTTCTGCTTTCCAAGTATACATTCTTCAGACATATCCATCTCCACTGACTGCAGTCCTGGGAGTTTTTCTTTTGTGTGCATGATTTTCATCCCCTTTTCACTCATATGACCGAGTCTCTGGTGCCACAGCTTTGAAGTCTCATTGCCTGCTGCAACTGAGATCAAACAACGTGCACCTGCTGCCATATACAGGGTACCAGTCTTATTTCCTCAGGAAATTGTCATTGCGCCCTTTGAGATCTTCCAATCATCTCCATGGAAGGTCGTGGTGTATCCTTCGCCAGCCAACTGGCCTACGGATATTAAATTCTTTCCCAGGTCAGGAATATGCCTGACATCCTTCAGCTCCCATACAGACCCGTTCAACTTAATTTTCACCACGCCTTTGCCCACAATAGCACATGGTTGATCATCACCAAGATATACGTATCCAAGATTTTCGGGGGTATACTTCTCGAAGAATTCTTTCTGAGAGGTAGCATGGAACGACGCTCCTGAATCTAACACCCAAGATTCCTTCTTGCTCTCCAAAGAGCATATCAATGTGTCGTCTCCTCCTGAAGTGGAGGTGACATTCACCTCTGCCTTCGCCTCCTTCTCCTTCTGTGCACTCTTGCACTGATTCTTATAATGCCAGGTCTTTTCACAATTCCAACACTCGATAGCCTTCGAGCTATTGCTTGGATTCCTTGATTTGGACCTCCTGTCCTTTGATCTACCTCTGAAGTTTGATTTTCCTCATCCGTTTCCTCTGGTTGAATTTCTACCTCTTGACTCTGTATGCAATACTGAAGAGGTTGTAGCTTCACCCGTCTCTCTCCGTCGGATCTCCTCACTGAGAACCAAATCACGAACGTCGTCAAACTTCAACTTGTTGTTTCCCGACGAGCTACTCACTGCTGTGACTGTAGCGTTCCAACTCTCTGGTAGGGAAGACAAAAGTATCAACACCCAAACTTCCTCATCAAACTCAATCTCAACCGAACTCAATTGGGTTGTAACCGTATTAAGTTCATTGAGGTGTTGTGCTACTGACACGCCTTCCGCCATTTTCAGATTGAATAACCGCCGCATCAAATGAACTTTGTTCACGGCTGATGGCTTCTCATACATGTTTGAGAGTGCTGCTATAAGACCCGCCGTGGTCTTCTCCTTCGCTATGTTGAACGCAACATTGCGAGTCAACGTCAATCTGATAACTCCAAGGGCTTGTCTATCTAGAAGGTTCCACTCATCTGCCTTCATAGAATCTGGCTTCTTCCCCGATAGTGGTTGATACAGATTTTTTGATACAGATAATCCTCTATCTGCATTTTCTAGAATCCGAAATCTGTTCCATCAAAATTTTCAAGTCTCAGCTTTCCTTCATCTGCGGCCATGGCTCCCACTTGAATCTGACTTCCTCTAGATCGTTTCACGCTCTGATACCAGTTGTTGGGAATTTAACGCCGAAATCCCTAATGCAACAGAAACGCAGAATAGAAAAAAGTACACCAAGATTTACGAGGTTCGGCAACTGCCTACGTCCTCGGGAGCCACACAGTCAATTTTCTATTAATCAAACAAGAAATTACAAATCAAGAGCAAATCCCAAAACTGAGATTTCTCAATGATGAACACTGTAGCTACAGTGTTAATAATTAAAGGGAATAAACCCTTTCAATTCTCTCTCTCTCTAAAGTCCTTTCTTAATCTCCCCTCAATGCACGGTTGAGAGCTGGAGATGAAGAACCAAAATCGCTGCTGTGATTTCAAGGTTTGGAGAAGAGGAACGCTGCTGCGTTATTTTTGGTGCCGCCGCCAGAGAGAAATCAGAGGAGGAGAAGCAACAACAAAACCCTAGGGCGACGAGGGGTTTATATAAGCAAACATGACAGGCTGGCGACAGCCTGTCGCCAGCCACGCGAAGACGCGGACGTCGGAGCGCCAAAACGCGGACGTCAGAGCTTGGAAGCGAGGGTCGGTGTCCCAAACGCGAGGGTCGGTGTCTGAAACGCGAGGGTCGAATTTCCCAAACGCAAGGGTCGGATCTAAAACGCGAGGGTCGCGTTTTCCACAATTTGAGCTCGCCTGCTCGAGCTCCACCTGAAACTGTGCCTGCAGTTCACCGTCGACTTCGCCTGAGTCGGCGTCCACGCTCGCCTGCATGGTCCTCAAGCTCATCGGTGCTTCGCCGGAGCTCCTCGCCGGAATTGAGGTTTGATCTACACCCCTTTTTAACAAATTTGGGTTAGATGAGTGTTAGACGGGTCAGTAGACGGGTCAGTAGATCAACCCATCTAATAAATGGGTAAATTCGGGTTGACCCATTTATGACCCAACCCATATAACTTGACCCATACCCAATATAAATGGGTCGGGTCGGGTCGGGTTGATGGGTTGGGTCATAAATTACCACCCCTACATTGGATGAACCAATATTATTAAACTAGGTGAGTAATTGTAGAATTCTCTATAGTCAAAAGACCGTAAAGAATCTCTCCTCCTAATATTTTCTTACACGTTCCATGAGCACCATGTGGTATACACCATTCTAATACCTAGTAGGAGATCTGTCACAAAAACTGTTCCATCAATTTCTTGAAAATAATTTGTGCCATATGGTCCCCTCCTACTAGGATCATGACATAAAAAAGAATCATGATTGATTGATAGAGAGTAGAGATTTGTTTTATATTAAATTAATAGAGGGATTTTGGTTTATACTCTTTATTATTATCTTTTTCGTAAGCATAGAAAGCAAGTAGCACAGAGACTCAATGCTTTTAAAAGGGAAGGGAAGGGAGCCTCCATTGGCACAGGAAAGGGGCAAACGTTCCACAACGCAAGCTGAGCAAAAAGCAAAGCTTTGACTACCAAACTAATTAAACAACCAAACTATCTTACTACAACATACAAGCTTTGGCCCTCAAACTCTCTTCCTCCCAGAACAATATCAACCCACAATATGGATGCATCAACAGCAGCTTGTTGGTTCTCAGATCCAGTAAGATTCTACAACCAAAACCCATCTAGCTTCTTAATTCTGATATCTAAACTAACTATTTTATCACTAACCTTGAATAAATTTTGAGGAACAGGGAATGATGGAAGATCCGAGCTTCCACCAGTGGGAGTTGGGCTCTTTGGACCAATTCGCCAACGCCCAGAACCTTTGGGACAACATCCAGCAGCCTTTCACCTCCTCCTTCAACGCCGCCGTAAGTGGATCCTCCATGGAATCCTACAGCCCCAAAAAGATCCCCCAAAAAACAAGCAGGAGCTCCACTTCCCCCAGCATCCTCTCGTTCGGCAACCCGGACTCACCAATCGACGACCAAGAGCTTGGGTTGGATGTTCAGTGCGCTTCAGCCGGTTCAAAGCGGAGCTACGACGGCCGTGTGAAGAGAGATGTCACCGACAGGCCGCCCTCGCACAACCAGGATCATGTTCTTGCGGAGCGGAAGCGGCGTGAAAAACTCAGCCAGAGATTCATATCCCTGTCCGCCATCATCCCCGGCCTCAAAAAGGTCCCTTAACAAAGCTTTTTATCCCGAGTTTTCTGACCGGGCTTCACTTATTATTTTATATATTCTTCTCCCCCCCTTCTGTTTTGTTTCTGTGCTAAAAATTATTATCTGTTCTATGTTTCCTTGCATTGTAAAAATTTATCATGCTCTAATTATATTTGGTTCATAGATGGACAAGAATTCGGTCCTCGGCGGTGCAATCAAGTACCTGAAGCAGCTCCAGGAGCAGGTGAAGACTCTGGAAGAGCAGTCGGCGAAGAAGATGGTAGAGTCTGCGGTGATCGTAAAGAAATGTCAGCTCTCGGATGATGATGGGTCTTCTCTCGAGGAAATTTTTTGTGAAGGGAAGCCTAACGAAGCTAATAACAGCATTGATGTTGAGGTCGAGGCGAAGCTATCGGGAAAGACCGTTCTGTTGAAGATTCACTGCAAGAAGAGCAAAGGATTACTGGTGAAGATACTGGCGGAGATTGAGAGCCTGAAGCTCTCTGTTCTGAATTCCAGCTGCATTCCTTTTACAGGTTCTGCTCTCGATATCACTGTGATGGCTCAGGTTCGTGATTTCCAGATATTTACCCTTTTCTTGTGACATTGCTAGATTTTGAAGGAGCTTTGGCTTTTTATTTTTTAATTTTTGTGGGGTTTTCAGGTTGAAGAAGGTTTTTCTTTGACAGTGAAGGAGCTTGTAAAGAAGCTAAATGTATCATTCAAGAGGCTCATGTGAAGGATTTGATGGAGCACAAGTTCTTGCTTGTTAGTACGATCGATGATGAGGGGGTTTTGTTCTTGATTTGCTTCTTTTTTACGGGGCTTCATTTTCTTTGACGGTGAGGGAGCTTGTAAAGAAGCTAAAAATGTATCATTTAAGCAGTTCATGTGAAGGATTTGATGGAGCAGAAGTTTTTGCTTGTTAGTACGATGGCTGATGAGGGGGTTTTGTTCTTGATTTGCTTCTTTTTTACAGGGCCTCATTCTGATAATCTCCTTAATTTCTAGGGATCACCATTTCTTCACTCGGGATTTTTTCACTTCCTTGCTCTCTCATTTTCTCTCTCCTCATCAACATTTTTTTTTTGTTTTTTTTTTTTTTTTTTTTTTTCTTCACTCGGGATTTTTTCACTTCCTTGCTCTCTCATTTTCTCTCTCCTCATCAACATTTTTTTTTTTTTTTTTTTTTTTTTTTTTGCATGGTTCATGACTTCATTAGCCATGTTTGTACTTGAAGGAGGAGGTTTGGCAATTATCAGCTTTCTTTTCATTTTTTTCATTTTTTTTCTTTTTGCCTCCCTTTACTTCCATGCTTTCTCCTTTTTCCTCCTCTCATCAACAAATATTTTTCATGGTTGATAATCTCATTAACTCTGTTTTTATTTTTTTAACTCGAAGATGGGGTTCTGCTGTTATCAGTTTTTTGTGGCCTTCTTGTTTTCTATCTTTGCCTCGTTCCATCTGTCCTGAGACTTGAGAGCATGACTTTCTTTGAAATCTCTCTTTTTTGCATCACTTTTTGTAGGGGGGAAATGGTGATCCTTATTGCGTTGAGTGCGAAGAAAAAGAGGTGTTGTGAATAGTTGCTACTTGTGTCCTTTTGTTCCTTTATCTCTACTATATAAATGGTAAAAAGCTTCTTGTCGCATTTCATGTGTACAAATAAGGCTCCTTTGTTTTTGTCGGTTCGATGAAGGAGTAGCTGTATTTTAATTTCTTTTAGACACTGTAGGCGTGTTTTCTGGTGCGGGCTAATTCTTGTTCGGCTTTTTGGCTCCTTGGTATAAAGATTAACTACACGAGTCTAAGAACCAAACATCTAAGGGCGCGCCTTTATTGTTTATAAATGAAAAAGTGACGGACTAAAGCCCCTTTGGTGCCCAAGTTTGTAATATTAGACGACAAAGATTATGCTGTAAAATCTACAGGTTTGGAATGTAGACGAAGATGAGATTGTAACCCTGTTCGCAGAGTACGAGTTTTTTTTTTTTTTTCTTCTTCTTCCCCTTTCAGAACGAAATTTCAACACCTTTTGAAAATTCACTATAAGGAAAAAAGGAAGAATCTTTTGTCCACGAATTCATTGATTTCTAAATAACTTCTTACGTAGGAACAAAGAGGAATTTAAAAAATTGGAATCCTTGATTTTTTTTTTAAAAAAAAGGACAATCAATAATTAGTCTGCTCCGGAGAAAAAAAAAAGGGTAGTTTTGAACTTATATCCGATCTAGCCATTAGCATGTTTTATTATCAACAATAGTTTGCAAATAGTTCATAATATATATAGTTTACTATTTCAAAGATAATAAAAGCTTCCTCTAACCTTTAGAAAAATTATGATAATTTTGCACAAACTCTTCCAAAATTTATAATTGTTTTGTGAAATTTTCTGTTCCTCCTCACTCGTTCTCCTCGATCAGGATACTTATATCTAGCGTTAAAGAGGTGAGAAGGCTCAATTAATGAGAATAAGTGTCGAACATACAAGGGAAACTCAAAATATCTCACCCGTAACTAATCAGTTCGAGTTCTGATAAATACATGAAGAAGTCTATTAAGTAGATGATCAATCTCCCTTCTTTTAAACGAAGAAAATGACCCTTAAATCTCGGTCAAACTGTGCTGGACTTGGTCTGACTAAATTAAATTAAATTAATACAATATACAAAAAGTAATCAGATGAAAGGATATTTAACCGGATTTTACGCCTTAGATGCTAGTTTGTAAATATTATTATTGTCATTCATCATTAATTAGGCCCTAATTTGTTTATTAATTAATAACTAGAATCAGCTGGCTCGGAATTTAATTCGATGAAGAGATACTAACCGGATATTACGTCCTCTTGCTCTTTGTTTAAAAGAATTATAATTGCTTCATTAATTAGACTATGATTAGCCTAATAATCTATTAATTATTTATGTTAACCAAAGTCCGGGAGCCCACGTGCGTACAACCAGTACCAAGTGCACGCAGCTGTCTCGTTCCTCGAGAAAATTTCCATGATTCATAGAGTTGATAATATTTCTTTTAAAGCGAATAAGGACGCGTTTGGAACAAATTTTTTTTTGGGTTTTTTGGGTGAAAGCCTGACACAATGTCAGGCTTTCACCCTAAAACGCCTCTAAAAGAGACGTTTTAGGGTGAAAGCCTGACATTGTGCCAGGTTTTCACCCAAAAAACCCTCATTTTTTTGGTTTCCAAACACGCCCGACATTGTGTCAGGCTTTCACCCAAACAACCCAAAAAAAATTTGTTCCAAACGCGCCCTTATTCGCTTTAAAAGAAATATTATCAGTTTGTTTCGGGAATGGAGTTTTTGTTATATATATTTTAAGTTTTCTGATTAATTAGAGAATCTTAAATTTGTTTGATGGTACGTGCCATCTATTTCTTTTTTCTTTTAAGTTACACTACTTGTTTGTTCTTAGCACGTGTTGCAGATAGAGGTGAAACTAGAAAAATTTTCTTAAAGAGGCGAACAACAAATATTTATTTAATTAAAACTAAAAATATAATATTTTAAAAGTATAGAGTTGTAGCTTTGGGTTTCTAGTATTGTAGTTTTAAGTTTTAGGTATTTGGGCCTATACCAATTTGAGTTGATTGATAAAAAGTTAAATGAGTTTTTATTTTCAAAGACCCAATTCTATTTGCTACTAACTTATTACACACCATATTTGATATAACTTCATGGTAAAATAGGTTGGGTAATTCGGTTGGGATGCAATTTGAAAATTTCTATAGATGGATGAATTATAAATATTACATGAACCTATACATAATTTGTTGTTATGACAAACTCCCCAAGATAAGCTAATATCAATCACACGAGAGCACAAAAAATATCAAGAACACACAAGCACAAAGTTATACGTGGTTCGGCTTGTAGTCTATGTCCTCGGGCGAAGGAAGAGAAAGCTTTACAAAATTGTGAGGAATACAAAGTGGATCTCTCAATCCTAAATAAGACACCAAAAGCCTAATAAAACTCTCAACTAAAGGAACAAAAGAGAAGAATATCAAATAGGCTTCACAAAAGGACTCTCTCTTCTTAATTGGTGCTCTGAAGATTGATGCTAAATATTGGCTTGAACGACTGTTCTTATATAGCATTGAAGGTCCCAACTGAAAGTACCCTACAGGGAGGGGGCTGAATAGGGTTATTGCTAATCTTATTAGATATTAATGCCGATTAAAATTAGTTAACAAATATATCCTAACAAAGATGATATTCAATAAGATATATGCAAGGTTATATATGCAAATGGAAAAATAAACAAGAAACAATATAAACAAATAGCAATCCAAACACAATAGTATGATCACGGAGTTCGGACCTTCTGTCCTACGTCTCCGCTCCCCACTCCCGGGGAGAACTCCACTAACGACACACCTGGTTGGGAAGCCGGAACTTCTCTACACACTCGGTTTTCTAGCTCACCGAAAACTCTACAAATCTCTCACAATGTACATACACAAACTAAAACCTCAAGTGTTGGTCCTCACGTATCGCCTCCCTCAAGTGCTCGGTTTTACTACCTCTCTCTAGACTTTGCTACCGACGCCACTCCTCTTGGTATCGACTACGTCCTCACCACACACTCCTCTTGGTGTAAATGTGTGTATTACAAGGTGAACTCTCACAATAAGGCTCAAATACAAGATTTGTTCTCTAACAATGAATGAGAACACTATGAAGCTCACTCTCACTAAATCACTCACCACAACCCAACAATATATTATATGAATAATATTAAAAGCTCAATTGAGGTGTGAGTGATAAATGAGAACAATAAAATTCTAACTCAAATAAAACTAGCTAAGATATGAATATGAAAATCAAAAGATAAATAAGCTAGATAAAAGAGTTAGAAATCTTCTCTATAAACACAAGGAGCTATAGATAGATGATGAGGATGAATTCCTCGGTTGAAGTCAAAAGCTTCCTCCTTGTGAAAAACTCCTATTTTGAAACAAACTTAAAACAATGCTTAAACACAAACTAAACTCTTTCAAAACTTGATTAAAACAATTTTCTTGATGGTTCAGAAGTGAAATGGTATAGGGTATATATAGGATGAAGAAACAACGCTCAAAACCCAAATGAAATCCAGAAAAATGACAAAAAAACAAAAACTGAAAAAATAGCCGTTACAGGCCATCAATCGACTGACGGGAAGCATCAGTCGACTGATGAGCTGAACATTGTATACGATATCCAGGTCATCAGTCGACTGATAATCATTTCAGTCGACTGACGATCTCGTCAGTCGACTGGTCAGTCGATCGAAACAGAACAGAGAGCAAAATGGTGATTCCAGGCACTTTTATCAGTCGACACATCGGTCGACTGACTTCATTAGTCGACTGGTCAGTCGACTGATAATATGTTATCAGTCTGAATCGATTTTGAAATTGAGTTTCAAGGCTCTATAAAAAATAGTAAATAAATACCAAAAAATATGAAACTTTGTAAACAGTTTATAAACATTTTGACAAACTTAATAGTAAATAAATACCAAAAAATATGAAACTTTGTAAACAGTTTATAAACATTTTGACAAACTTATTTGAAAAGGAATTTTGTAAACAGTTTATAAACATTTTGACAAACTTATTTGAAAAGGAATTTTGTGAAAAGGTCCTCATATTTGTAAAAACTCAATGTTTATCAAAAATATACATAATACATGTTTTTGATGAATCTTGAAAATGAAGTTTGACATGTAACAACATGTGGAAACTTTATGAAATGTTTTTATAAACGTTATAAAACATGAATGTGATGTAAACAAGATTAATAAACCAATATTGCATTGTTTTCTCAAATAAGCTCATTTTATAATAAAAACAAAATTGTGTGTGTATATATATATTGAGCTTAAAATATATTCACACAATATACGCTACAAAAAAACTAATATTCCAATGCTAGATGGATCTTCAATATGCTCGTCTTGGTTGCGGATGAAGCTTGATCTTGAATATGACTTGATGTGCAATGGCTTCATTCCACTATTCTACCAACCTCCATTTGATGTGATCGTGTAGGATCAATCCATCCAACCTCCAACTTGGATATTTGTGTAGATTATCTAATAAAACAAATGTAAACACTCGACACATATTGTTAGGAATTGTTTGTGATCATCAAAACAAGATTTGAAGTTATAGGCTCATAACATGAGACCTAACAATCTTCCCCTTTTTGATGATGACAAACAATCTACACAAAGAGTATATAAAATATGCAATAAAGCACAATACTCTTAAAATATACCCACAATCCACTTGTTTCTCCCCCTTTGGCAACATCAAAAATGGGGAAACAAAATAATAAGAGAGCGAAAGCTCCCCCTATCATAAAGCATAGGTGAGTATAAACAAAAAAAAATGGGGAAGGCTCCCCCTATCAAAAGCCATATAGAAAATATGCAATTAAGAACATGGCAAACATATGTGAGCAAGCATAGATAAAGGTATTTTAAACACCACTCACATACAAGACCAAGTGAACACTCATATGTGTATCATTGATACAAAGCGTCACAAGGGTCTAACACATAAAACCTAAAAGATTAAAAGAAAATCAAACATCAAATGATTTAAAAAAAATTACAAATTATCCACCATGAAACATGATTGATTGAGAGCACAAATAGACATATAAAAGGTGTCTCAATACCCAATCATAAGCATTATTTGGATGCAAATAAAAGTAGATCATGAAATCAAAAAAATGAAATCATGAACCTCATGAAGGTTCAAATAAAAGCCTCAAATGATACTAAAAGAAATTTGAAGTGTATATATTGTATCATTTTTGACAAAAGCAAGAGAGGTGAGCATAACAAGCTCTTGAAACAAGTTTCAACCCAAAAAAACTTTTAGCATTTGGTAAACCTCCCGGAGGGTTGCTCAAACATATAACCTCTCATATGAAAATACAAAACAAAGTATATATCTAAAAAAGTGTTTGATCAATAGAATAAATCCTTTTTGTAAAGCTTGATCAAACCACATAAGGAATACATTATAAATCACAAGTAGATGATCCGGAAGCTCAAACACATAATGTCATCATACGAGAGATTTAAAATGATCCTATAAACACATTGTTCAAACTCAAAAATTAAAAACAAGGTGTACTAACTAGAATGATGTTATAGAAAAATAATCTTGATAAAATTTGTATCAATTCATAAAGGATGAAAACAAGAAAATCTATGAAAGAGAATCATGAAAAAAAATATGAATGATAACTTTTCAAATCAAATACCAAGTATAAAATTGTTTTCAATTTTGTTTATAAAACTTAAATAAAAACATCTTTAAGAACATGAAAAACTAAAAAGCTAAGGAATTCATTCTTAAAGATTAAACATGTTTTGGTACCCAATTACTCTTGGTACCAAAGAGTCTAGGGACACGACCCCTATCATTAAAGCTTAAAGCCCTATGGTTATGATCCCTTTTGGGCACATTTTGTACACGGACACGGTCAAAACAATACTCATATAAATGTCCTTTTCGATTGTAATCGGTACAATGAAAAGGTTTAAAAGATTTGTGTTGACCAATTGGTTGTACACAAAAATCATTTGCAAAAATAAAATTTTCTTTAAAATTGTTTTGCAAATAAGAAACCTTCTTCAAGTCAAAACAAAACTTGGTCAAATGACTAAAACGTCCACAAAACTCACACTTGTACACATGAGCATGTTTATGATGTGCAATATGTGCATGTGCATGTGTATGAGATGAAGTGGCTTGATGGGATGCACAAGGTTCAATATATTTAGGCATGGTGGGTTTTTGTGCATCATAACAAAACTTAGCAATATGGCATTTTTCGGCCGCAAATAGAACACTTGTAAGTTATGTTATACATGTGTGCATAGTGAATAGGTTTCTTAGAAACATTTTTGTGGGACTTTGCACACAAGTTCATAAGCTTGTTGTTATTAACAATGCAAGTTTTTAATGTTGAATCTAAAGAGGATATTCTACTTTTAACATGATTCAACTCATTATTATCCACACAAGCATTGTTGTTAGAAGTAGAACATGCATGATCAATTTTGAAGGAATTAAGCTCTATCCACACAAGCATTGTTGTTAGAAGTAGAACATGCATGATCAATTTTGAAGGAATTAAGCTCTTTTCTTATGTTCTCAACTTCTAACATTACATCACATTTAGCATGAAACAAACTAGTGTTTTCTAATTTTAATTTTTCATTGCATTCTTTAAGATTTAATTTTCATTTGCAATGAGATCAAACTTAGTAACTAGTGTTTCATGAGAGGATTTTATTTCGACATGCTTGCTTTTTAAGTTAATGTAGTTACGTTACAATTTCTTATATTCATGCATCAACAAATCATAACCATGTGCGAGTTCATTAATAGTAAGATCATTTTCGTTATCGGACTTGCATACCTCACTAGGGCTATCGCCTAGTGGCCATAAGAATGATGAGGCTCCTTGTGAACTTGTAGAGGGAGCCCCCAACGATCGTCGGATCGCCTCCAAATTCCCTTGACGTGCTTCAAATAATTTCCAAATTGTGTAAGCACTATCAAAATGAGCAAGTTCGTTAAAAATGTTTGGTCCAAAAGCATTATGCATAAATTCTAACACCAACTTGTTCATAGTAAACATTTTCTTGTCATGATTGCTCCACTTGGATTTCTCCGAAGCGGGCACAATATAAGCATTGTCAATAACTTCCCATAAATCTATGTTTCTAGATTCAACAAAAATTTTGAATCCATAACACCATTGTTCATAAGGGAAGTTACTATATTTAGGAGCAACATTTATATCGTAGCCTACACCAAACATATCCATAATATATGAGCAAGCGAATTAAATAATATCAAAACAAGATTAGCAACAATATTAAAGATTAGACCGTTAACTCAAGGCGGTTAAACCTTAAATCAAGAGCACTAAGCTCTGATACTAAATGAACGTACCCTGGGGGGGGAGGGTGAATAGGGTTATTGCTAATCTTATTAGATATTAATGCCGATTAAAATTAGTTAACAAATATATCATAACAAAGATGATATTCAATAAGATATATGCAAGGATATATATGCAAAGGGGAAATTAAACAAGAAACAATATAAACAAATAGAAATCCAAACACAATAGTATGATCACGGAGTTCGGACCTTCCGTCCTACGTCTTTGCACCCCACTCCCGAGGAGAACTCCACTAACAACACACCCGGTTTGGAAGCCGGAACTTCTCTACACACTCGGTTTTCTAGCTTACTGAAAACTCTACAAATCTCTCACAATGTACATACACAAACTACAACCTCAAGTGTTTGTCCTCACGTATCGCCTCCCTCAAGTGCTCGGCTTTACTACCTCTCTCTAGACTTTACTACCGACGCCACTCCTCTTGGTATCGACTACGTCCTCACCTCACACTCCTCTTGGTGTAAATGTGTGTATTACAAGGTGAACTCTCACAAAAAGGCTCAAATACAAGATTTGTTCTCTAATAATGAATGAGAACACTATGAAGCTCACTCTCACTAAATCACTCACCACAACCCAACAATATATTGTATGAATAATATTAAAAGCTTAATTGAGGTGTGAGTGATAAATGAGAACAATAAAATTCTAACTCAAATAAAACTAGCTAAGATATGAATATGAAAATCAAAAGATAAATAAGCTAGATAAAAGAGTGAAAAATCTTCTCTATAAACATAAGGAGCTGTAGATAGATGATGAGGATGAATTCCTCAGTTGAAGTCAAAAGCTTCCTCCTTGTGAAAAACTCCTCTTTTGAAACAAACTTAAAACAATGCTTAAACACAAACTAATCTCTTCCAAAACTTGATTAAAACAATTTTCTTGATGGTTTAGAAGTGAAATGGTATAGGGTATATATATGATGAAGAAACAAAGCTCAAACCCAAGTGAAATCTAGCAAAATGACAAAAAAAAACTAGAAAAATAGCCGTTACAGACCGTTAGTCGACCGACGGGAAGCATCAGTTGACTGATGAGCTGAACGTTGTATACGATATCCAGCTCATCAGTCGACTGACGACCTCGTCAGTCGACTGGTCAGTCGACCAAAACAGAACAGAGAGCAAAATGATGATTCCAGGCACTTTCATCAGTCGACACATCGGTCGACTGACTTCATCAGTCGACTGGTCAGTCGACTGATAATATGTTATCAGCCTGAATCGATTTTAAAATTGAGTTTCAAGGCTCTGTAAAAAATAGTAAATAAATACCATATGTTATCAGCCTGAATCGATTTTAAAATTGAGTTTCAAGGCTCTGTAAAAAATAGTAAATAAATACCAAAAAATATGAAACTTTGTAAACAGTTTATAAACATTTTGACAAACTTATTTAAAAAGGAATTTTGCAAAAAGGTCCTCATATTTGTGAAAACTCAACGTTTATAAAAAATATACATAATACATGTTTTTGATAAATCTTGAAAATGAAGTTTGACATGTAAGAACATGTGGAAACTTTATAAAATGTTTTTATAAATGTTATAAAACATGAATGTGATGTAAACAAGATTAATAAACCAATATTGCATTGTTTTCTCAAATAAGCTCATTTTGTAATAAAAACAAAATTGTGTGTATGTATATATATATTGAGCTTAAAATATATTCACACAATATACGCTACAAAAAAAACTAATATACCAATGCTAGATGGATCTTCAATATGCTCGTCTTGGTTGCGGATAAAGCTTGATCTTGAATATGACTTGATGTGCAATTGCTTCATTCCACTATTCCGCCAACCTCCATTTGATGTGATCGTGTAGGCTCAATGCATCCTGCCTCCAACTTGGATATTTGTGTAGATTACCTAACAAAACAAATGCAAACACTCGACTCACATTGTTAGGAATTGTTTGTGATCATCAAAGCAAGATTAGAAGATATAGGCTAATAACATGAGACCTAACACCAACTCCTTGCTATGTAAGGAATAAGAGTTCTATTAGGAATAGAAGTCCACATATCCTAAAACCCAACAAGAGTCCAAGTGTGAATAAACCTCTAATATGATTAGTTGTGAACAAACCAAGCTGAAAAGGAACTCCCAAAGCAATATGAATTTGAGTATTTGAGGCAACCTATAACAAATCTCCACCTTGACTCAAATACATAAAAGATTCCTCACTCTAAAATAGCTAACTTACTTCACCTCTCCAATAGCCCTGCAAGGCATCTAAGTGCAACATGCATCGATCAAGTCCAAGCCCGACTTTAACTTACTAACTGAAAGAGGCCTCCGCAACAAGTGGACTGAATTGTTCGCACGACGACCGTAAATATTAGCAAAGTCATCACCTGAAGTAGCACATGAATAACTGAAGGGCACAATATTATCAACCAACAATGCATAAGCTACCGTATCTTCATATCTTCGCAGTTGTCAGATATCTCGTCTAGATTGATCTCTAGCAATAGTGTATTTCTGCTCTTCCTACAGTTGTTGAGGTGCTTCATCTACTTGAACGAGATCTGGCTGCTGAACTCGCATAGTCTAATCCTGCTGTAGAGATAAATCACGAATTTCTAACTCCACCTTATGTCTTGTAGTGTGCGCTTTTATCAACAACTGAAACCGATGACCATTTCTGGCGGAGCATAGCAGATTCATAAAAAGTAACATCACGTTTAATAATAATCTTAGGAGAGTTCGGATCAGGACACCATAATCTAAAACCCTTAACACTTGATGCATAACCAAGGAATATGCACTTCTTCGCTCGTGGCTCAAGTTTCTCTTGACTAACATGCACATATACAGGGCAACCAAATATTCTATGATTAGAATAATCTACAGGCTTACTAGACCAAACCTTTTCTGGAGTTTTACAACTAATAGCAGTAGATGGCGACCGATTCACTAAGTAACAAGCCGTATTCACTGCTTCCGTCCAGTATTCCTTACCGAAACTACATTGAACATCATATAACGAGATTTCTTTAATTAGTTTCTGTTCATACATTCTGCCACTCCATTCTGTTGTGATATGCGATGGACTGTATGATGTCTAACAATTACATCCTTCTTGCATAACTCATTAATTCTCCACCATAAAACTCAAGGCCATTATCAGTTCTAAGTTTCTTAATCAGCCTCCCAGTCTGCTTCTCAATCAAAGACTTTCACTACTTGAAAGTCACAAAGACCTCATCTTTAAGTCTCAAAAAATAGACCCAAACCTTCCTGGAGTAGTTATCAATAAATGTTAACAAATATCTGGAACTACCACCCCTTGAGGCAACTTAAGATGGTCCCTAAAGATCTGAATGGATATAATCCAAAATACCTTTAGTCTGATGCACTGCTGTACTGAAGCTGACTCTTTTTTGCTTCCCAAAGATTTAAGGCTCGTAGAATCCTAGTTTTCATGTACTCTGTCTACATAAAAGACCCTTCTTCCTCAATTCGATAATCCGCGTTCACTTATATGACCAAGTCTCATATGCCATAATCTTGTAGTATCAACTCCTAACATCAATGATGCAACTGCAGCCGAGCCGGTAAAGATAGAACCCTACAAAATATACAAGCTGCAGATCTTCTTTCCTTTTATAACCACAAGAGAGCCTTTTGTAACCCAAAGAACTCCAACTTCATCTAAAAAATTACACCCAATGCTATCAAGAGTGCCCAAAGAGATGAGATTCTTCCTTAAACCTGGAACATGCCTAACATGTGTCAAAATCCTGATGACTCCATCATGCATCTTAATCCGAATTGTGCCTTTCCCAACAGTCTTGCATGAGGCGTTGCACCCCATAAGAATAACTCCACCATCAATAGCTTCATAAGTGGTGAACCAGTCACGATTAGGAGATATATGATAGGGACAACCCGAATCCAAAATCTAACCATCTATGCTCCTATTTATATCATCTGTAGCCAACAAAATCACATCATCAGCAATATCAACTTTAGCGGAGTCCTCCTTTGATTTTTCTTCATACTCTTCTTGTTTATTTTTGTTCTTTAATATGTAGCAATCGGTCTTGATGTGCTCTTTTTTCTTACAATATCTGCAAGTCAGATTCTAGTGTTTCAACTTATACCTGTTACCTTCAAAGCCCCTTTCTTCCTTCCTCGAACAAACAAGCATCAGATCAGTTGTTGGCCTTTTTGTTTTGATGATGTTATAACAAATAATTTACAACTAATATTATTTGTCTAGTATTTGTATTTTCTATTTATTATAGACAAACAATGAGTTAGAGGATGGATCGAATCGAGCATTCACGATCATATTGTTACGACCCCAAATTCTGAACCTAAAAGGAATATTAGAGCCGGACTAAACTTGTGAAAAATCCTCCAAAATATGCATTCATTAGAATACCATCAAAATAAACTCTTCATCAAACTAAAATCAACAATATTCCTCAACTCTCTATAATCCCAAAAGTCAAAGTACTCCAATTAACTTGAAATAAAAATAAATATTCCTCAACTTGAAATAAAACTCGACCTATAGGAGAGAATCACATTATTACAAAACTCTCAATTCATCAACTAAACATCAAGGACTTTATTTAACCTTTGGTTGGTGGAAAATTTGTAGTAAAAGGAAAAAATTGAAAGAAATATATTTGATTTGTATTCTCTCAATCTCAATTACAATTTGGATTTCCAATTACAAAAGAGAAGAGAATTGATCTGAATTCTCCCCTTTATTTAAGTCTAGGTTTTTCACGATGGTGATGGAGTACCTCCCTCGAATGCTCGCATCGAGTTTGCTCTCCGTTGACGATCCGAACGTCTTGTTTTACTGGAATATGATCTTCTTCTCATGATTTGACGCTATAGAGAACTTGCAAAGCAAGTGTTAGAACTCTGGAAGAGTTGATTTAACCAAAATCGGTTTGTAAGCCAAGGATGAAGATAGCTCATAATGTCGAAATGATCTGAGCATTCCCAAGATAAATGTCGCTCTCCCTTACAGATGTTCCGCCAAAAGATCTCTTCTTTGCTGCTGAAAAGTGGATCAATCCGAGAGCCCAAACTCAATTGAGTTTCTCGCTATTTATAGGGGATTAAGGGGTATAACCGCCCCCTTAATTCGCTCCTATGTGGGGCTGAATGGGGTGTAACCGTCCCCTTAAACAGCTCCCCAAATCGTGGGGAAAATGATTTTGAAACCGTTCAGTTCATGCTTTGAACGAGTCAAACGCTGAAAAATAGCATTCAGGGCCCGAACTCTGCGTTTTAGACTTGAAACGCAGAGTTGGGCCTATTTTGGTGGTTGAACGCACAGTTCGCGCTGCGTTGTAAATCTGAAATGTAGAGTTAGGATACAGAGATGAACTCTGCGTTTTGAGTCCGTGAACTCTGTATTTTTTAACTGGAGCACTGGGGAGACCTCTGTGTTTTGACTCTGAAACGTGGGCATGACCTCTGTGTTTTGATGTTGTAACACAGGGATAACCTCTGTGTTTTGAGGTTGAAATGCAGGGATGACCTCTGCATTTTGATGTGAAGAGACCATCAATTTGTGGTCTCTTTGGCTGGAGCGTTGCAAAGACCGTCATCTTATAATCTTCATCTTGGCTCCTTAAAATTATGAGAGTCCTCAGATTGTAACTTCAGATGTTGATTGTGAATGTTATTGAACTAGAGCTTTCATTGGTTGTTGTAAAGGTCATCAGATTATAACTTTCATTGATCTACATGAAAGTCTTTAAATTATGACCTTCTGGAAGTCATCAGATTGTAACTTCCATCATCAGTGTTTGATGGGGGATCAGCTATCTGTAGTGATTTTTAGACAACCTACAAAACCCCCTCCAAAGTATTCAAAAGTTTGCGGTTGACTAGGACAAATTTTCGAAATACTTTATATCTCAACTCTGATCTTAGAGCTGTTGATTCCTTGTCATAAAGGAGTCATTCTCTGCACTCACTTCGAAGGAATCTTGGTTGAAGGGATTTGCCATGCAGGACCTGTGTGAAGGTATGCGTCATAATCCTACTTCTGGAATATGGGGGTGCACCCCCTGTGTTTTGAACATGAGACGCGGGTCTCACCCTTGCGTTTTTAATTTGGAACCCGGGTGTGACTTCGACGTTGTAGTTTTTGCAACACGGGTCTGACCTTGGCGTTTTGACTTGAGATGCGGAGGTGACTTTCATGCTTTTTTGCCTAAGTCTTTAAGACTTGTCTTTAGCTCATCTATTTCAAATCTCGACTCATATCCATTAAGCTGATGGGCCTACAAACATGCATATGATTTTTAGCAAACCCTCAGCCATCAACGGATTTGATAAACCTTTATCGACTACTGTTTGAGTCGGGCTAGCATGTGAATTATTTGAATTCATTTTACATGTAATGTTGTGCTAAGAGAATGAACCCTCTTGAACTTGATGTTATGATTTTGAATATATAGACTTTGTCATTTTCACGGGAAAAGACTAACCGGCAACGCATGTTAGGCATAGACTTATCCCTATTTAGGATTCAGGATAAAATTCCCTATACATGCAAGGTATGGATTCAAATATTATTAATTTAATGATAACCACTAGCTATGATATTGACTATGTAGAGTTTATTATTTTCACGGGAAAAGACTAATCAGCAACATGTGTCAGGCGTAGACTTATCCCTACTTAGGATTCGGGATAAAATTCCCCATACATGCGAGGTATGGATTCAAAGATTATTAATTTAATGATAATCACTAGCTACGATATTGACTACGTAGACTTTGTAACTATTTCTTCCTGTGTTATATTTTTACTTGAAACACTGAAAGAAAGTTAGAAGTACCAGAGGTGTAGTATTAACTTGGCATGAATTTTCACTTAGAGTGAAATTCAGAAATTTTCTTGGTTATCACTAGGATAATTCCAGAAAATCTTTAATCCGCTGGGATTTTATAATAAAAACTTGCTATTCTTGTCGAAAAAAGGATTAACAAGTTCATTGGGGGGTTTGACTGTTAGAGATGTGATGTTAACCTAACAGTGTTTTATGGGCCTATCGCTCTATCAAAGAGAGTCGATAAGCTGGTTTGGTCATCAGAGGTGTGATGTTAACTTGACTAGTTTGTGGACCTATAGCTCTATTGAAGAGAGTCGATAAGTGGATTGTGTCGTCAGGGGTGTGATGTTAACTTGACGGGTTTGTAGACCTATCGTTCTATTGAGGAGAGTCGATAAGTAAATTTTGTCAGATGTGTGATATTAACATAACAAGAAAAATATTACGATCGGGGCAATTTTAAGGACCTATTGCTCTATTGGGAAGAGTTGATAAGTGGATTTTGTTAGAGGTGTGGGATTAACATGATAAGAATTTGTTGCGATCGGAGCAACCTTGAGGACCTTCGCTCTATTGACGAGAGTCGATAAGTTAATTGTCAGAGGTTTAGTGTTAACATGATGGGAATTTATTATGATCGAAGCAGCTTTGTGAACTTATCATCCTATTAAAGAGGATTGATAATGTGACGCCCCTGGTTTCACACAAGGCTGCAGTCCTAGGTGAAACCAAGAATGTCAAACCTGCCAAGCACCACACCGTGCATTAACATGTTTCACCATCACAATTCTATCCGAGATTCGAGCGGTCGTTTCCTTGGTGAAACGATCCCTCCCGGCTATTATCTCCTTGGTGGGATAATACTCGAAATACGTCGTAGATCTGCTTGGATCCAGATCACGCGGTGGTCCACGGTAAGCAACCCCGGCGCAGGCAAACAACCCACAGAAGCAAGAGACCGGATAACAGGATCTTGTGATTTGTTCGGTAAAAGAGAGAAGTTGTAATTTTGATCTCTTTGTTTTATTTTGATTTTCATTGTAAGCCGGATCTTATAAAAAGACCGGATCTCTTTGTAACGCATAAAGTTGTTAACTGAGTGCAATGACATCGATAATGAAGAAAACACCAACTTTTCCCGCGAACAGACGTGATCTAACATGCCACCTTCAACTAAAAAATTATATTGTGTCTTAGGTGCATGAGATCGCCTTATATATCTGTGGAGTGGTTGAGGTTCTTCTGGTATAACTGAATTTGCTGGTTCCACTAATTTATCAAAAGCAAGTAAAAGATAATACAGAGAATAGCTGATGAAATGGTAGAGATCATAATAACATTTCATCATCCAACATACCGAAGTACAAAGTCAAAGTCTGAAATGAACAAATTGGAGTTTTCAACAAGCCTCAAATACAATAAGTCCGAGTAAAGGAAATAAGGCATACAACCTTTACAACATCTATAACATAGTCCTCAAATGTCTAACAAATACTACGGTGGAGCTCCAACATAAAGCATAGCTAGAAAAGATAGCTGAACACTAAAGTGTGTCGCCATCAACCTGCAACTCTCCGGGCTCCTGGCTCGTGACCTGAAAGGGGGAGGGACAATGAGCGTTAAAGCGCTAGCGATCAACATCACAACCAACCCCAAGGGAGAGGGCTCGTTGTATAAGAAAAATACAGTTATCACAAAATGTATATGTATAAACAATTTCCCTGAAGCAAAGGGGATCTTAGTACTTAGGAAATTTCAACACGAGCATAGGTACGTCGAGCGAAATAATCCAAACAAGGAAACCCTCATGTATATACCTTGTATCTCAAATTGAAAATCCCTAAGTACCAAACCCGGAGTCTAATACGGGAACAGAAAACAAGTAAAAGGAAATACAACCCATCTCAGACATAAATACAGTATTAGGTAATGACCTACATGAATACCATGTCGTATTCTACATAAGTGTCATATCATACTCACATGGGTGACGTGTCAGAAAACGATTAAGTGTCCAGAACATAGACTACATGAAATAAACGTCCAACTCATGGACTGAGTATAACCGTTGTCCAGCACATGGACCGGAAGTGACCGTTGTCCAACGCCTGGACCGGATGTGACCGTTGTCCAACGCCTGGACCGGGTGGTAATGCATATCCAACACGAGGATTAAATAGAAATGTATGTCCAACACGAGGACTAAGCAAAGTGAATGTCCTACACGAGGACTAAATAGAAATGCATGTCCAACACGAGGACTAAGCAAAGTGAATGTCCTACACGAGGACTAAATAGAAATGCATGTCCAACACGAGGACTAAGCAAAGTGAATGTCCAACACGAGGACTAAATAAAAATACATGTCCAACACGAGGACTAAGCAAAGTGAATGTCCAACACGAGGACTAAATAAAAATACATGTCCAACACGAGGACTAAGCAAAGTGAATGTCCAACACGAGGACTAAATAAGAACTTTACAAAATGTAAGTGTCGAAAATATGTATATATATGCACAAAAGATACACAAGGTCTCATGTCGCACGTGCCTCGACATGCGGATCAGTACTTGTGTCAACAGTCGACTCACATGTATAAATAACTCACTAACATAATAAATTGGTATCAAATAATTGAGGCGAACACTCAACATAGGAAAGATACATCACAAATCAACAGTGGCCAATACTATGTGGCGGTCGACCGCAGAGACCACTCCGGTCGACCGTTCACAGAGCCGAGATTCATTGGGCTCAAAACTGAGCGGCGATCGACAAATAGATAGCATCGCATCATCAATAAAAATAATTCACACAAATAATTCCAACAAATAATTTGGCTGCACCAATCTGGCTGCCTACGTACCCTCTTTCTCAAGGGATCAAGCCTCCCGTAGTTCATCAAAGATATTCATACAAATATATGCAACTCTAGTTTACCATTTATCACAACAAAACTAACACAATATGTCAATAGACCAAATCAGATCATAATCCCATTGGGATACACATATGCGTATTATAACATACTTATGACTATAAGTGTAACAATCGAGCGGCTCAAACTCCGCAAACACATCTCAAAACAACGCAAACAAACTTCAGAAAACAAGAAACTGAGGCAAACTGCCCAGGAAATGGTCTGCGCTACTGTTAGTAAAATAAGCATATCATTTGCTAGAAAAACTATTTTTAGAAATAGTTTTCTGTTTTGAAAACTAGATTCACACATCTTTCAAATGGAACTAGTTTGGTTAAATTTGGAATTAATTTGTTATCTCAAATATCCAGTTAATCATCATATATGTGCAGCAGTTTTCCTCGCCGCGCACATCGCGGTCGACCGCACAGCAGAACAACTGCCTGCTATGCCTTCTATCACATGCTGATCAATCCCCTTGATTTCTCTAACATAGAAATTCTTGCTAGGCTCCCAAACACTATTTATCACATTTATTTAACATATATATGGTTATTCATCGCAAAAGAAATGTTTACCACTAATAACTCAATATATTCATTAATAAATTTACGGGGTTCTACATTCTTCCCCCCTTAAAAGAATTTCGTCCTCGAAATTCGAAAATCATACTCATCTTGAAATGCTAAATTCTAGATGAGTGCTTATGGATATTTATACTTAACCGTCCAACATGGTAATATTCTCGCTCAATCCCTAATCTAGTGGAACTAGTACCTCGGGTTAAAAATCCAAGCAAGGAACCCCACATATATATACCATGTGTTTCAAAAGATTATGAATTGGGCGAAGATATTCTCATTCTAGTGTTAAATATATATAACCAAAGATATCAACCAAACAAATGTGGGTAGTCGCGTCGCATGTCCTCCTCGCGCTCCCAAGAAGCTTCCTCAACTCCACTTCGGTTCCATTGAACTTTCACCAATGGAATCACCTTGTTCCTGAGCCTCTTGTCCTCTCTAGCAAGTATAGACACTGGGATCTCAATAGTAGTCAAATCATCTCGAAGCTCAATCTCCGGTACATCCAACACTCGCTGCTGCTCCTCATCATGCAAGTGCTTCTTGAGCATAGAGATATGGAACATATTGTGCACACTAGACATAGATACTGGAAGGTCCAGTCTGTATGACACCGCTCCAATGCGCTCCAAAATCCGGAAAGGTCCAATATATCTCGGCACAAGCTTCCCCCGTCGTCCAAATCTCTGTACGCCCTTCATAGGCGATACCTTCAACGTAACTGAATCTCCAACCTGAAACTCCAAGGGTCTTCGCCTCTTATCTGCATAGCTCTTCTGCCGACTCTAAGCTGCTAGAATCCTCTCTCTGATCAAGGCTATCTTCTCAGTAGTCTGCCTCACCAGCTCCGGTCCAAGCATCAAGTTGTCCTCCGGCTCAGCCCAACATATCGGTGACCTACAAGGTCTCCCGTACAATGCCTCATACGGGGCCATCCCGATCATCGCTTGATAACTGTTGTTATAAGCGAATTCTACCAATGGAATATGATCCTCCCAGCTACCTTGGAAGTCAATGACACATGCCCGCAACATGTCCTCCAATACCTGATTCACCCTCTCCGTCTGACCATCCATCTGGGGGTGGAATACACTACTATAAGATAGCCTGCTACCAAATGAGTCCTGGAAACTCCTCCAAAAATGCGAAGTGAACACCGAACCCCGATCCGATACAATCGTGTTTGGAACTCCATAAAGTCGAACTATCTCCCGGATAAATATCCTCGCATATGCCTCGGCAGTATAGGTAGTCCTCACTGGAACGAAATGGGCTGACTTCGTCAACCGGTCCACTATCACCCAAACAGAATCATTCCCCTTCTTCGACTTCGGCAACCCCACAATAAAATCCATGGAAATATCCGCCCACTTTCACTCCGGAATAGGCAAAGGCTGAAGGGTCCCAGCCGGTCTCTGATGCTCTACCTTCACCTGCTGACAGGTAAAACATCTAGCCACATAGTCTGCAACCTCTCTACGCATACCGCTCCACCAGAAATGTCTTTTCAAGTCCTTGTACATCTTGGTGGTTCCTGGGTGCACCGTGTACCGAGTACGGTGTGCCTCATCAAATAGCTCCCTCTTCAGCTCTGCACTAGCTGGCATAACCAATCTACCCTTCATCCGTAGACCTCCATCTGCTCTAATGGTCCAATCAGTCTTAGGCTCTTTGGAAATCTCCTCCTTTCGGATTTGAATCCAAGAGTCTCCTAACTGAGCTCTGACAACTCTGTCACTCCAAGATGGTTGCACTGTCACGGCTCCCAAAAATGCATTGGTTCCTCCAATCTCGGGTCTAAAATCAAACTGGCCAAGAGTGATAAGATCCCGATGTAGTGAACACCTCAAAGCTAAAATCTGATGTCGGCGCTTCCTACTTAAAGCATCTGCTACGACGTTCGCCTTCCCCGGATGATACTGGATCTCGAACTCGTAGTCCTTAATAAACTAAATCCATCTCCTCTGTCTCTGGTTGAGTTCATTCTGGGAAAAAGGTACTTCAGACTCTTGTGGTCTGTGAATAACTCAAACTGCACTCCATATAAGTAGTGCCTCCATGACTTCAGTACAAATACCTCTGCTGCTAATTCCAAGTCATGAGTGGGATAGTTCTGCTCATGCACTCTCAACTGCCGTGAGATATAGGCTACTACCCTCTGGGCCTGACGCCCCCAAAGCCTGCCAATGATGCATCTGTATACACAACAAATGTCCTGTCACTGCTCGGAATAGTCAGAACCGGCGTTGTAGATAACTTAGTCTTCAAAACATCAAAGGCCTTCTGGCACTCCATGCTCCATATGAACTGTACACCCTTCTTCGTAAGGTGTGTAAGTGGCGTCAAAATCTTCGAGAAGTCCTGGATGAACTTCCTGTAATAACCAGCTAAGCCCAAGAAGCTGCGAATCTCTGTCACCGTCTTCGGTGGCTCCCAATCAAGAACTGCCGTGACCTTAGCCGGGTCCACTGCTATACCCTCTCGACTGATGACATGGCTAAGAAATCTGACTTCTGATAGCCAAAACTCACACTTGCTGAACTTAGCGTACAGCTGATGCTCCTGAAGAGTCCTCAACGCTATCCGTAGATGCTCCTCGTGATCCGCCCCGGATCTCGAGCAAATAAGAATATCATCAATGAAAACGATCACAAACTGATCTAAGAAAGGACGGAAAACCCGTTTCATCAAGTCCATGAATACCGTGGGTGCATTGGTCAATCCAAATGGCATGACCAAGAACTCGAAAGAACCATATTGAGTAAGAAAGGCGGTCTTGGGAATATCCATCTCCCTAACCCGCAACTGATGATAGCCAGAACGAAGATCAATCTTCGAGAAATACTGCGCACCCTGCAACTGGTCAAACAAGTCATCAATCCTAGGTAGTGAGTACCTATTCCGGATAGTGACCTTGTCCAACTCTCTATAATCTATGCACAATCTCATACTACCGTCCTTCTTCTTCACGAAGAGGACCGGTGCGCCCCACGGAGAATGACTCCGACGGATAAAACCCTGTGCTAACAACTCGTCCAACTGGGTCTGAACCTCCCTCATCTCAGCTGGCGCCATGCGATAGGGTGCGCGGGATATCGGGGCTGTGCCTGGCTGCAACTCAATACAGAACTTAACCTCTCTCACAGGAGGTAGCCCAGGTATGTCCTAAAAGACATCCTGACACTCTGAGACAACTCTAGTCTCCAACAAATCGACACCCTGATCCCGTCGCATCACCTCCTCAATGTATGCCAGAAATGACTCCGCAATTTCTCTTTACCCCATTTTTGATGGTGACAAAGGGGGAGAGAAATCTCCTCATTTGTTGCATATATTTAGGGGGAGCTCATAGATAGGGGGAGCACCTATCTATAAGCTATTTCATTTTTGCTCTTATATAATGGTTGGTTGTCATCATCAAAAAGGGGGAGATTGTTAGCCCTTATGTTTTGATGATGTTCTTACAACCACCATTATCGGTACTAATGGCTTATTGAGTGTAAATGTAGTAAAATCATTTGTCAAGCTCGTTAGTGCCATTAATGGAGGATGGATGGAATATATGCTACAACGAAGATATCCAAAGGAGGAGGAGGCCAAGAGATGAAGCAACGTTATTTCAAGAACGTCAAATTCGATTAAAAGCTTCATCCGATTCAAGCTATATCAAAGCTCAAGTATATTGCTCTCTATATGAGGATATTAGCTTTCTTTTGTGTTTCTCTCTAGTGCTAGAATGTAGGCAAAGAGTTACTGAGTTTACTTGAAGCTATTGGGAATCACACACACGTTTTTAAACTTGTGCTTTTAAGCGTTTTTCATATTCTCTGTGTTTTTGTGTGTGATTCACTTCCCAGCTTCAGTAACCTTTCTCTTTGTCATAGGGGTTGTGTAAAGAGAGAGTCTTTTACTTTTTTCTTCTGCTGTGAGGGTGAGATCTTGTGTAAGATCTACTGTGAGGGTGTGATCTGTTGAGATCAAACTGTGTAGTGAGAGAGATCGTGTGGGATCGCTGTGTAGACGAAGTTCCGGCTTCCAAACCGGGTGTGTAGTGGATTTCTCCTCGAGAGTGGGGAGCGGGGACGTAGGCCAGAGGGCCGAACCTCGTTAACACATCGCGCGTCAAGGATAACGAACTCCTAACCCTATCTCTCTTACTTTTATCGCATTTTTGTTTTGTGTTTTGCTTGTGCTGAATTTATATTGCATATTAGAGCCTCTTGACCCTAATCACCCCCCCTCTAGGGTCCAACAATTGGTATCAGAGCTTGGTCTCTATATCAGTTTTTGGTTTAACAACCTTAGAGAAAAGATCTAATGGAGGCCTCTTTGAATATGCATATGTTGGAAGGACAATCCACCACTAGACCACCTCTCTTCACAGGGACCAATTTTGCTTATTGGAAGGCTAGGATGAGAATTTACCTTCGTTGCATTGATCTTGACATCCTAGGGCTTATAGAAAAGAAATATGTAGAGAAGTCCAAAGTTGAGAACATGTCCGATGATGAAAGGCACCTTGCCAATCTCAATGCTAAGGCCATGAACGCCTTAATCTGTGGTCTTTCCCCCAATGAATACAATAGGGTTTCCACGTGTGCAACCGCATACGAAATTTGGCAAAAATTATGTGTCACACATGAAGGAACACCCCAAGTTAAGGAATCTAAGATTAGTGGACTCATGCATGATTATGAGCTATTTAAAATGCTTCCTAATGAATCCATTGATGCTATGTTTTCCCGTTTTACTAATATCATCAATGAATTACATGGTCTAGATAAGCAATTATCCATTCAAGAGATGAACTACAAGATACTTCGCTCATTGACTCCGGCATGGGAGCCCAAGGCTACGGCCATTGAGGAAGCTCATGACCTCACTATCTTAGCTCTTGATAGTCTCATCGGAAAGCTCAAAGTGCATGAGAAGAAGCTCAAGGGGAAGGAGAAGGAGGAAGTGCCATCACGAGAAGTTGAGGAGCCGTCACCAAAGTTGAAGACCATAGCTCTCAAGGGAGCTAGTGACAACTCATCTTCGTCGTCGGAGAGTGAAGTTGATTTTTCTAGAGAAGTGGCTCATCTCTCTAGAAGAATCTCTAGACTTATAAAAATGAACAAAAAATTTAACCCTCGATCTAACAACAAGTTTTCCTCTCGTGTAGGTAAATGTTTTGAGTGCAATGAACCGGGTCACATCGCTAAGGATTGCCCCAAGCTCAAAGAAAAGTACATGAAGTACAAGAAGAAGAAGGCTATGTATGCCGGATGGGAAGAATCCGAACCAAGTGACTCGGATAGTGATGAAGAAGGAGCCAAACTTGCTCTTCATGACCCAAATGTTTGTTTCATGGCAAATGAACATGAGGTAATATCCGAGGCCGAAAGTGAATCTTTTTATATGCAATGTGACATAGCTATGGCTTTAGAAGAGTTGAACTTTGAATTTAAAAGAATGTCTAAAGAATACTCTTCTTTCAAAAAATTGCATGCCTCTTGTGATATTAAGCTAGAACAACTAACAACCTCTCTTGCTCTAAAAGATGAATTGCTTGGAGATCTCGATTTTGAGAACAAGCAATTAAGATCAAAGATTGAAAGACTAGAAATTGAGGGTTGTAGGACTAGACCCACTCATGCTTATGCCAACTACAATCACCATGGTAGAAATAGGTTTCATGGTTCTAACATTCGTACATACAAAAGAAATTTTGTATGCACCTATTGTATGAGACATGGACACATTTCTACTCATTGTAGAATTAAAGACAATGAAGATTTTTATGGTTTGATATGGGTACCCAAAGGTACCAAAACTACTAACCACCAAGGACCCAAGACATGGGTACCTAAAGCTACTACACCTTCATCTTCTTCTTTTGTAGGGAACGTCACGGCAACGACGTAAGGAGATGTGGTACCTTGATAGTGGTTGCTCACATCATATGACGGGCAACAAAGAGTTATTTGCAACCCTATCAAGGATTGAAGGAGGCAATGTCTCCTTCGGTGGTGGTGAGAAAGGTAAAATCATTGGTATCGGTTCTATTGGTAAGAAACCCTCACCCATTATTGAAGATGTTTATTTAGTAAATGGCTTGAATCATAATCTTCTTAGCATTAGCCAATTAAGTGATAAAGGTTTTGATATTTCTTTTAAACCGGATAAATGCATCATTAGTATGGATGGAAAAATTGTTTTTATTGCAAATCGCAAGTCTAATGTTTACATTTTTGAGATGAATGAGTTAGTGAATCAAGATGTGAAGTGTCTTGCGGCAATTGATGAAAATCCTTGGATTTGGCACAAGAGACTTGGACATGCAAATATGGAGTTAATATCAAAATTGTCTAAGAAGAATCTTGTGAAAGGGCTACCTAGCTTGCACTTCATAAAAGATACAATTTGTGAGGATTGTGCCAAAGGTAAACAAACAAAGTCTTCTTTCAAATCCATCCATGAGGTATCGACTTCTAAACCCTTGCAATTACTTCATCTTGATTTATTTGGTCCTATGCGTGTTACCTCTCTTGGAGGCAAACACTATGTTTTTGTGATTATTGATGATTTTTCTCGTTTTACATGGACAATATTTCTTGCTAAGAAAAATGATTGTTTTGAAGAATTTGCTAATCATGTTAAAAGAATTGAAAATGAAAAGGATTTGAAAGTTGTTAAAATAAGAAGTGATCATGGTGGTGAATTTCAAAATGAATTTTTCTATGATTTTTGTGCTCATCATGGTATAACTCATATGTTTTCCGCTCCTAGAACACCACAACAAAATGGTGTTGTTGAACGGAAAAATCGTACCATACAAGAGATGGCACGCACTATGTTAAACTCATTTGATTTACCAAAATATTTTTGGGCGGAAGCCGTCAATACGGCTTGCCCTGTTTTAAATCGTGTTTTGATTAGACCAAAGCTTAAGAAAACTCCTTATGAACTTTATTATGGAAAAACTCCTTTCATTGGTTATTTTCGTGTCTTTGGTTGCAAATGCTTTATTTTAAATACAAAAGATCACCATGATAAATTTGATTCCAAAATTGATGTTGGTATTTTCTTGGGTTATGCACCTCGAAGTAAGGCTTATAGGGTCTTCAATAAACGAAGCCTCGTTGTTGAAGAGTCTATAAACGTTACTTTTGATGAGACTAATGTTGGCTCTCAAGTTGTGTTGCCTAGGAAAGATGATGATGATGATATTGAGGGAGGATTGGACTTGTTGCAAATCAATGACACTCCCTCTATAGAAGTTCAAAAGGATGTGGATAGCACAAACGCTCAAGATCAAGTTGAACCACCTAAAGCTTGGAAATTCACATCAAATCATCCAAAGGAACAAATCATTGGGAGCCCTTCAAAAGGAGTTATAACTCGCTCAAAAGCCTTGAGTGAATGTGGTAATGTTGCATTTCTATCTCAACTAGAACCTAAAAAGGTTAATGATGCTTTAAATGATGAGTTTTGGGTTTTGGCTATGCATGAAGAATTAAACAATTTTCAAAGAAATGAAGTTTGGAAGTTAGTTCCTAGACCTAACAATGCTAGTGTTATTGGTACAAAATGGGTTTTTAGAAACAAACTTGATGAACATGGCATTGTAACTAGAAATAAAGCACGTTTGGTTGCCCAAGGATACAATCAAGAGGAGGGCATAGACTATGATGAAACCTTTGCACCGGTTGCAAGGTTGGAATCTATTAGGATGTTTTTGGCATTTGCTAGTTTTAAAAATTTCAAACTATTTCAAATGGATGTCAAAAGTGCTTTCTTAAATGGTTTTATAGAAGAGGAAGTGTATGTTGAGCAACCCCCCGGTTTTATAGATCATGCTTTTCCTAATCATGTTTACCGGGTACAAAAAGCTTTATATGGGTTGAAACAAGCTCCTAGGGCTTGGTATGCTCGCCTCTCTAGTTTTCTTATTGAAAATGGTTTTTCAAAAGGAACAATTGATAACACACTTTTTGTGAGAAAAAGGAAAAATGATTTCATTTTGGTTCAAATATATGTGGATGACATTATTTTTGGTGCTACTAATGAATCCTTGTGCAAGGAATTTTCTAAAGTTATGCAGGATCACTTTGAGATGAGTATGATGGGAGAGCTTACATTCTTTCTCGGGCTCCAAGTCAAGCAAACTAAGGATGGGATCTTCATTTCACAAAGCAAGTATGCGAAGGAATTGGTGAAGAAATTCAAGTTGGAGAATTCTAAGCATGCGCCTACTCCCATGAGTACTAGTGTTAAGCTTGATGCGGATGAGAGTGGTGAAGATGTGGACCAAAAACTATACCGAGGTATGATAGGTAGTCTTCTTTATCTCACCGCTAGTAGACCCGACATCATGTTTAGTGTATGTGCATGTGCACGTTTTCAAGCGTCTCCAAAAGCATCTCATTTAATTGCGGTTAAAAGGATCATTAAGTATGTTAATGGAACTTTTAACCTTGGTTTGTTTTATCCAAAAAGCACCACTTTTGATTTATATGGTTTTTGTGATGCCGACTTTGCCGGATGTAAGGTAGATCGCAAGAGTACTAGTGGAACATGCCAATTCTTAGGAAATTCCCTTGTTTCTTGGGCTTCCAAGAAACAAAATTGTGTTGCATTGTCCACTACGGAAGCGGAATACATTGCCGCCGGCTTATGTTGTGCTCAAGTTTTATGGATGAAACAAAGTTTAGTTGACTATGATTTGAATTTTCAAAATATTAAAATCTTTTGTGATAACACAAGTGCCATAAATATTTCCAAAAATTCGGTTTTGCATTCTAGAACTAAGCATATTGACGTGCGCCATCATTTCTTACGCGATCATGTAGAGAGACAAGATGTATCCCTAGTATTTGTTGACACCAAATCTCAACTAGCGGATATATTTACTAAGCCTCTTGGAGAGGATGATTTTTGTCGCATAAGAAATGGTTTGGGCTTATGCACTATGTGAAAGTTCTACATTGCTTGCTTGATTAGTTGCATTTTGCATTTGGCATTTCTCTTTACCCCATTTTTGATGGTGACAAAGGGGGAGAGAAATCTCCTCATTTGTTGCATATATTTAGGGGGAGCTCATAGATAGGGGGAGCACCTATCTATAAGCTATTTCATTTTTGCTCTTATATAATGGTTGGTTGTCATCATCAAAAAGGGGGAGATTGTTAGCCCTTATGTTTTGATGATGTTCTTACAACCACCATTATCGGTACTAATGGCTTATTGAGTGTAAATGTAGTAAAATCATTTGTCAAGCTCGTTAGTGCCATTAATGGAGGATGGATGGAATATATGCTACAACGAAGATATCCAAAGGAGGAGGAGGCCAAGAGATGAAGCAACGTTATTTCAAGAACGTCAAATTCGATTAAAAGCTTCATCCGATTCAAGCTATATCAAAGCTCAAGTATATTGCTCTCTATATGAGGATATTAGCTTTCTTTTGTTTTTCTCTCTAGTGCTAGAATGTAGGCAAAGAGTTACTGAGTTTACTTGAAGCTATTGGGAATCACACACACGTTTTTAAACTTGTGCTTTTAAGCGTTTTTCACAAAATACTATTTTTCACAAGTTTGAGTACCTATCTGCAAAATTCTTTTTCCAAGCAGTTTGTTTTTAGTATTAAAAACATTTTACAAAGTTTCAGAATTTTCAGAGGTCAAATGAATATTTTGGAAATATTTCAACTTGGTCAAATAACCTGATTTCAGAATATGTCAGAAATCGGTCGACCGGTCCGGTCGACCGATCCGATGACCTTTCTTCACTATGTCTCCAGAGTGTTGTCGGTCGATCGATACGGTCGACCGAATTTCTCAACCCTTAATCGGTCGACCGTGCCGGTCGACCGATGAGTCTCTGGATGTTTTGTCAAAACTCCTTAGCTGCTGGCGGTCGACCGATTTTTTCGGTCGGTCGACCGAAGGTATTTTTCGGTCGACCGATATTTTCTTCGGTCAACCGATTTTTGCCTCTGTTCAGCCGCGACTTTTTTAAAACGGTCGTTTGCCTCGAAGCCTGTGCTTTCACTTGTTAGTGATTGGCACAGTCTGTGATGAGGGTCTGAAGAAGAGATTATTATCTCATTTGGGTAGATTTGTTTTTGTTTTAAAATGATTTAAACTTTCCTATAAAATCCCCAGACCTCTTCTTCTTCCTCTAAGCCCTAACGTTTGAAAACCAGAGAGCTTTTTCTGTTTCCTGAGAAAATTTTCAAAACTCTGTTTTTCTTTCTGTTTCAAGTGTGTTTCACTTCCCAGCTTCAGTACTCTTCTCTTTGCTATAGGGGCTTGTGTAAAGAGAGGTTCTTGCTTGCTTTTTCTTCTGCTGCTGTGTGGTTGAGATCTGTGGAGATCTACTGTGAGGGAGTGTGATCTGTGAGATCAAACTGTGTAGTGAGAGAGAGATCTTGTGGGATCGCTGTGTAGACGAAGTTCCGGCTTCCAAACCGGATGTGTTAGTGGATTTCTCCTCGAGAGTGGGGAGCGGGGACGTAGGTCAGCGGGCCGAACCTCGTTAACACATCGCGCGTCAAGGATAACGATTCCTAACTCTATCTCTTTCTATTTGATTGCACTTCTGTTTTGTGGTTTGCTTGTGCTGAGTTTTAAATTGCATATTAGAGCCTCTTGACCCTAATCACCCCCCCTCTAGGGTCCAACAAACGGAATATCTAAAGAATATGCTACAAACTGAAGCCTACCAATGGAGGTATGAAAGATGAGCGAATTTTCTAAATCAGATTAGATCCGAGCTGAAAAGAAAATCAAGAATAAAGCTCCGTTCGAACACTGATCATGCGGTACTGCTGAATAGACTCTGTTGGATAATGCAAATCTCCTGGATGATGCAAATATGGCCTGCTGACCCTTAATCCTCAGATTAATAAGTAGTGCCTTTATTTCCCCACTGTTAGCTGAAATTACGACTCTGAGACTATCGTTCGTGACCTCTATCTTGCTGGCTACCTGCTAGTGTACTACGAAAAGTCTTTCGTTCTTTGTTTGATCTTGTTGTGATTGTAACATGTACTCCGAACTCTGCGCTACTTCGGTGCTCTCGAATCATATTGTGCTCCTTTCTTATGTTATCCTTGTTGCTGGGTAAAAATCATTCTCCCGCTGCTAGGATTCTCTAGTTTTCGCAATAGTTCTCTTGCCATTGGCGTTTCCACTTAAAATCATTCTCCCGCTGCTAGGATTCTCTAGTTTTCGCAATAGTTCTCTTGCCATTGGCGTTTCCACTATTCTGGTTTTGATTTCTTCCTCCATTGTCATTATTACTATTCTGGTTTTGATTTCTTCCTCCACTATGGGCATGTCTCCCTGCTTTACTTAGACTAGCTCTAACTGCAAGTAGTGACTAAAATTATCCCGAATAGGTGATAATTGCTACCACATCAAAAATCTGGATGTTGTTGCTATCCTCCAGCGATGCCATCAGTGCTGAATACATCTAACTTCTGCTTGGTACTAAGTCGACATTCAAGGAATTTTCATATACTTCCCTTATAGGTTGCTAATGAAGTTGGTGCGTCTTGAAACTCTGGTGCTCTCATTGTCTGATATCTTTCTTATTCTTTCAGAGCTAAACCTCATGCTTTGTGGTTCTATAAATAGCTGATTGTGGTGGTGGTGCCTTCATAAGTATTGCTTTTTTACTTTCACGACGGGTACAACCGGTGATGGAACTCCTTAAAGTGGTCTTGCTGACGGAAACGGATACACTTCTTGCTCCTCGAGTGTTGTGAGATCTCGTTGCTAACGGTGCCATAAAGTCGATCAAATACTGTGGAGCCTGCTGCGGCTCGGCTCTGCATGCCCAGCTTTCTAGGTACGAGTTTTACCTCAACCACATCCTCATTTTGATATTTATAATATCAAAAGGAGAACATAATCATCACAGTAAGTGAGATAATAAAAATATATACACAACGTATCACAATACGAATTCATAACACATAGTATTCACGCAAATACCTTCAATCAACGTAAAAAAAAAGTTATCATAAAAAAAAATTCTCAAATTTTGAGATATACGCATATATCGTCCTCACTCATACTAGAAAATCTTTACGGACTCTATACATGAATCCTAAGAAACTCTATCCTAGCTCCACGACTCGACACAGGATGATCCTAAGGATACTGGAACTAGGGCTCTGATACCAACTGTGACGCCCCTGGTTTCACACAAGGCTGCAGATGTTTCACCATCACAATTCTATCACTCTAGTAGAGTCAATAACAGGTGTTGGTACAAAAGCAAGTAAGAGATAATACAGAGAATAACTGATGAAATGGTAGAGATCATAATACCATTTCATCATCCAACATACCGAAGTACAAAGTCAAAGTCTGAAATGAACAAATTGGAGTTTTCAACAAGCCTCAAATACAATAAGTCTGAGTAAAGGAAATAAGGCATACAACCTTTACAACATCTATAACATAGTCCTCAAATGTCTAACAAATACTACAGTGGAGCTCCAACATAAAGCGTGTCGCCATAAACCTGCGACTCTCCGGGCTCCTGGCTCGTGACCTGAAAGGGGGAGGGACAACGAGCGTCAAAGCGCTAGTGAGCAACATCACAACCAACCCCAAGGGAGAGGGCTCGTTGTATAAGAAAAATACAGTTATCATAAAATGTATATGTATAAACAATTTCCCTGAAGCAAAGGGGATCTTAGTACTTAGGAAATTTCAACACGAGCATAGGTACGTCGAGCGAAATAATCCAAACAAGGAAACCCTCATGTATATACCTTGTATCTCAAATTGAAAATCCCTAAGTACCAAACCCGGAGTCTAATACGGGAACAGAAAACAAGTAAAAAAAAAGAAATACAACCCATCTCAGACATAAATACAGTATTAGGTAATGACCTACATGAATACCATGTCGTATTCTACATAAGTGTCATATCATACTCACATGGGTGACGTGTCAGAAAACGATTAAGTGTCCAGAACATAGACTACATGAAATAAACGTCCAACTCATGGACTGAGTATAACCGTTGTCCAGCGCATGGACCGGAAGTGACCGTTGTCCAACGCTTGGACCGGGTGGTAATGCATATCCAGCACGAGGATAAAAAGGTATGTCCAACACGAGGACTAAGAGGTATGTCCAATACGAGGACAAAAGGGGTAGTGCTTGTCCAACACGAGGACTGAGTTTAACCTAGTTTTCCCATCACATGGGCCAAATAGTAATCGTCGATGAGATGTATGAGGGGATATACTTATACCAATTTCACACTCAACTCGGTGTGTGATTCTAAACTGGCATTTTAAGCCATCTATCATGCATAGATACTTAGTAGACTGAGAACCAAAGTTAGAAAGTCGAGACAAACACTCGAACGAGTGGAAAGTTCAACAAAAACAAACAGGGCATAATAATATGTGTGGCGGTCGACCGCAGAGCCCACTCCGGTCGACCTCTCGCAGGTCCGAGAAGTACTGGGCTCAAAAGCTGGGCGGCGGTCGACCGCTGGGGTCATGCCGGTCAACCGCTCAAAGTGCAGAAGCGATTCTGCTTGCAAAGACTCGCGACGGTCGACCGCTGAGTCTGCTGCGGTCGACCGCTGATCGGACAGAACCCCAGTCTGGGTTTCTGTCACCTTCGAAACTCATGCAAAATTTGAGGTTTTCTATAACCAACTAATTTTAACAATTCAATAGTAATGTATGGCAGTCAAAAACAAGTTTAAATAGTTAAAACCTCATTACCAAAAATCACAAACCTTAATCAACATGATTTAAAAAGTTCTTAAACAGTAAAGAAATAAGTTTAACCTTCATAAAACGTTTCAGATCAAGATCTCATTAATTAAACATCATTAGTGAACTTTTTAAGACTAAAAAAATATGATTTTTGCACCTCATGCCATAAGATCTACTTTATCTACACAAAATACGATTTGGGCTCAATAAAAACCGGTTAAAACTCAAATCTAAGCATAAAAAACGAAAAGGGGGTGAAGTTGGGCGAGATGTTACTCGCCTACGACGAACACGAAGCCCTAGATCTGGAGGGAGATGATCCCTCTCGCTGAATCCACCAAAAATCCGCTGAAAAACCCTTCAAAGCTCCTCCAAATCACCAAAGAGTGAGAAACTAGGGTTTGAGGGGAGAGAGGGGGGCTAGGGTTCTGATTTCAGATGAAAAGGGGTTCTCTTGGGTAAATTAGAATATATACTAAACCCCAAACCCGACCCGAAACCCGTTAAGACCCAAAACCCAGCAAACTCTCTGCCTGCTGGGCGGTCGACCGCCGCGCCCAGTGCGGTCGACCGCACAGCAGGAAACGAGTTTCCTGAGTGCGAGAACGAGGTGCGGTCGACCGCCGCGTCCACTGCGGTCGACCGATCAGATGAACTTTGCCAGGTTTGATCTGATCACCACATGATGCTCGAACTACTCAAATTATCTCACTTAAACACACTTGATGAGTTCTCGTACACTGATAATCACATTCATATATATATATATATATATATATATATATATATATATATGATTAATATTCACAAGGAATTATTTATCACTAGAAATTCAATATATTCATTATAAAATTTACGGGGTTCTACAGATAAGTTGATTGTCAGAGGTGTTTTGTTAACGTGACAAGATTGTGGACGTATCGCTCTATTAAAGAGAGATGATGAGTTAATTGTTAGAGGTTTAGTGTTAACATGATGGGAATTTATTATGATCGGAGTAACTTTATGGACTTATCATCCTATTGAAGAGAATTGATAAGTTGATTGTTAGAGGTGTTTTGTTAACTGACAAGATTGTGGACCTATCGCTCTATTGAAGAGAGACGATAAGTTAATTGTCAGAGGTTTGGTGTTAACATGACGGGAATTTATTACGATTGGACAACTTTATGGACTTATCATCCTATTGAAGAGAATTGATAAGTTGATTGTCAGAGGTTTTTTGTTAACGTGACAAGATTGTGGACCTATCGCTCTATTGACGAGAGACGATAAGTTAATTGTCAGAGGTTTGGTGTTAACATGACGGGAATTTATTTCGATTGGAGCAACTTTATGGACTTATCATCCTATTAACGAGGATTGATAAATGGGTTATCAGATGTGTGATATTAACATGATAAGAGAATGTGTACTTGTGACTTGCACAAAATTTTAGGAATTAGCGTCTCGCTGGGGAAACTTGCTAGGTGAGTTTATCACCAGAAGTGATAAATTTTAATACTTGTGATTTGAATAAGATTTTGAAGACTTAGTGTCTTCCTGGGAAAGATTGTGATTTGAGAAATTTTGAGGACCTATCATCCTATTAATAAGCTTTTATAAGTTGATTGTTAGAGGTGTTTTGTTATCATAACAAATTTGGAGTAATGCAAGCTGAATTCATACTCCGTGGGGGTGATGATCGTCAGAAGGATAATGTTAACTCGATGATGTGAAAGATTCGTTACTCTTAAAATTAAGGATTTCAGGTAACCAACCCCTAGTCTTGATTAAGACTTAGCAGGGGAAGAAAAAGAGGGGTAGACATGACATATCGCCTTATAGGCCCCTACTCATCAAGTGGGAATAGAGGCACATCAGCTGGTAGACTACTATCTGACGAGTTTGGCTATCAGAGGTAACTGTTAAGGTGATAGTTTTGTGGACCCGCCATCCTATTGAAGAGGATTGGCAGATTGATGGACTATCAGAGGCAGATATTAACGTGATAGTTTTGTGGACCCGCCATCCTATTGTAGAGGATTGACAAGGTTATGGACTATCAGAGGTAACTGTTAATGTGATAGTTTTGTGGATCTACCATCCTATTGAAGAGGATTGATAGGAGAATTTAGAGGGAATGGATTATCAAAGGTAATCATTAACATGATAGTTTTAGTGGACCCATCATCCTATTAAAGAGGATTGGTGGATTGAATTTGGGAAAAATGGACTATCAGAGGTGATCATTAACGTGATAGTTTTGGTGGACCTACCATCCTATTAAAGAGGATTGGTGGATTGAATTTGGGAAAAATAGACTATCAGAGATGATCATTAACATGATAATTTTGATGGACCCGCCATCCTACTTAAAGATGATTAGTGGGAGAATTTGGAAAAAATAGACTATCAGAGGTGATCATTAACGTGATAGTTTTGGTGGACCCATCATCCTACTTGAAGAGGATTGGTGGGAGAATTTGGAGAAAATAAACTATCAGAGACGATCATTAACGTGATAGTTTTGGTGGACCCGCCATCCTACTTGAAGAGGATCGGTGGGGATATTTGGAGAAAATAGACTATCAGAAGTGTATTGTTAACTTGATAGTTTTAGTGGATTTTGTGGTTGACAGAGGTATTCTATTGAACATGACAAATCAGAAAATATATTACTCATAATCCAATGAACTAAAAATAAACCAACCCCCAGTCTTGAATAAGTACAGGGAAAAAAGGGTAGACATGGTACATCGCCTAATGGGCCACTATCTAACGAGTTTGATTATCAGAGGTAATTGTTAACGTGATAGTTGTTGGACCTGCCATCCTACTGAAGAGGATTGGCTTCAGTGGCCGTAGTATCTTCCCCTTCTAACTGAGAAGATTGGGCTTGGTTGGATTGCTCAGGCTGATCCTGCCTACTTTGTTCTTCAGTTTTGATCATGGCAATAATCTTTTGAGCATGTTCACCTTGAGAGATTAATTGTCTCCAAGAACGGCATTCTGCAACCCTCATTTGTGCTAGAAGATCGGTCTGCAAATTGTGTCGACAGGTCCCTACCAGTATAGACTGTGTCATAACTGTCGGACATCACAGAGCCATGTTTTGAAACCTTTTGACGAAGGCTTTGACGGGCTCCCTCTTCTTCTGCTTCGTGGTGAGAAGGGTATGGATGGAGACTTCTCTATCCTCTTCAAAGAATCTTGATAGGAAGAGTCTCTCTAGATCCGTCCACTTTTGGACACATCCGGCGGACAGTTTTCTGAACCATTCAAAGGCAACTCCCTTGAGGGTACCAATGAACAATCAAGCCGGTATGGCGTCGTTTGATATAACATTTCTAGTCTATGATTTAAAATAATAGATATATTGGTTTGGTGATCCCGTGCCGTCAAAAGTTTATAGCGTCGGGATCTTAAATTTTAGAGGATAAGGGGCTGCATCCTATTCGGCAGGATAGGGCCTGGCAACTCCCTCGTCTTGGAGCTCACTTCTGTTAGCAATGACATTAAGGTGGGCTTCCAATTCTTCTATTTTAGCAGATTAGAGATTATGCTCGTTCTTAATCTCTATTTCTTCATCAGAAGAAGATTCTAGGTTGTGGGCTTCTTGGTCAGAAGCAGCGTTATCAACCACTTTTTCCTTCCCTTTGCTTGTGTGAAGTCAGGATGAAGACGCTTTTCCACTCCAGGAAGATTCTTACCTAGGTGGCGAATCCGTCTTCTGAGAGTTAGCCTTGTTTGTGACGATTTGAGTCAACAGGTATACATATATGTATATATGTATATGTATATGTATATGTATATGTATATGTATATGTATATGTATATGTATATATATATATATATGTATATGTATATGTATATGTATATGTATATGTATATGTATATGTATATGTATATGTATATGTATATGTATATGTATATGTATATGTATATGTATATGTATATGTATATGTATATGTATATGTATATGTATATGTATATGTATATGTATATGTATATGTTAATTCCTCTGGCTAACCTCCGATAGTTGACAGGAGGAATGGCTCCTGTTCGAGTCCGAGTGTGTCGGTAGACTCCTTCAAACTCATTAGCAATTTCTCTGACGATCGATGAATGACTTGTCTCAGAGTCATCGGGACTAGTACCTAAAGCTTTCCCTCTACCGATCACATTGATAGTGACTCCAGGATACACGGTCTCTAAAGACTTCTTCTTGTACGAACGCCATCGTTGGTTGGGCAAGGCAACATTCGTTAATTAGTCAAACACCAATGTTTTGGCCGCATATGAGCAGCAGTGACATCCCGAGAGGACCGTTGAAATCAGTCGTTCACATTGGAATGAACAAATGACTTGTTGCATCGATCTTTCTCTCGATATGAACACTCTCAAATCTATTACAAAGACACGAGAATAGTTACTCGCTGATCGCGAGGTTTGAATTGGAACCCCCAGTCCATGATTGGACAGGATTGGCTCCTGATGAACATGAATCTGGTTAAGATGCCTTGAATCCATGAACTTCTTATATCTCGCCATGGTATACACCAGGTTCTGTATTGGATTTCGTTACCCGAACGCATGCCTGAGCTCCAGGTGTTGCTGGTGAAATGCAGTCCTGAGGTCTGCGTTTTGCTGATGAAATGCAGTCTTAAAATCTATGTTTTGATTTTGGTACGCATTCCTGAGAGTTGCATTTTGGTTCTGAAACACACTCCTGAGAGTTGCGTTCAGTTTGTGGAATGCGGCCCTGAAGGCTGTGTTTTGATTATGCAACGTGCTACTAAGGGCCACGTTTAGCACAAGTTGAGCCCACTCCTTTGGAGGAGGGGCTGTTCGAGCAATCTTGGGTAAATGAGAGAGCTTCCTTCGGCATAGAAGCAACAATTGGAGCTTTAGTCTCCTTGAAGACTTTACGGATCTTGCACATAGCCTTGGGGCGAAGGGATCCGAAGGAGAGTAATTCCTCATACTTGGCTTGATCGAACTCGATGATCAGAGTTTTAACGGTTGTTCCAGTGAGATGAACATCAGATTACGCCACCACTTCTTCGTCAGAGAAGCTCTTCCCTAGCGGCGTCGCCATCTTTTGTTTGATGGAAAATTTGTAGTAAAAAGAAAAAATTGAAAGAAATATATTTGATTTGTATTCTCTCAATCTCAATTACAATTTAGATTTTTGATTACAAAAGAGAAGAGAATTGATCTGAATTCTCCCCTTTGATTAAGTCTGGTTTCTTCACGGTGGCGATGGAGTGCCTCCCTCGAATGATCACGTCGAATTTGCTCTCCATTGACGATCTGAACGTCTTGTTTCACTAGAATATGGTCTTCTCCTCACGATTTGGCGCTATAAAGAACTTACAAAGCAAGTGTTAGAACTCTGGATGAGTTTGAAACTCTATGAAAGAGTTGATTTAACCAAAATCGGTTTGTAAGCCAAGGATGAAGAAAGCTCCTATTGTGAAAAATGCTCTGAGCTCTCCCAAGATAAATGTCGCTCTCCCTTAAAGATAATCTGCCAAAAGATCTCTTCTTTGCTACTGAAAAAAGGATCAATCTGAGAGCCCGAACTCAATTGAGTTTCCCGCTATTTATAGGGGATTAAGGGGTATAACCGCCCCCTTATTCGCTCCTAAGTGGGGTTAAATGGGGTGTAACCGCCCCCTTAAATAGCTTCCCAAATTGTTGGGAAAACGGTTTTGAAACCGTTTAGTGCGTGCTTTGAACGAGTCAAACGCTAAAAAATAGTGTTCAGGGCCCGAGCTCTGCGTTTTAGACTTGAAACACAGAGTTGGGCCTATTTTGGTGGTTAAATACACAGTTCACGATGCGTTGTAAATCTGAAATGCAGAGTTGGGACGCAGAGATGAACTCTGCATTTTGAGTCCGCAAACTCTGTGTTTTTTAACTGGAGCGCTGGGGATGACCTCTGCGTTTTGGCTCTGAAACGTGGGCATGACCTCTGCAATTTGATGTTGTAACATAGGGATGACCTCTACGTTTTGAGGTAAAAATACAGGGATGACCTCTGCATTTTGATGTGAAGAGGCCATCAATTTGTGGTCTCTTTTGCTGGAACATTGCAAAGGCCATCATCTTGTAACCTTCATCTTGGCTCCTTGAAAATATGAGAGTCATCAGATTGTAACTCCCGATATTGATTGTAAAGGCTATTGAACTAGAGCTTTCATTGGTTGTTGTGAAGGTCGTCAGATTGTAACCTTAATCGATCTACATGAAAGTCTTCAAATTATAGCCTTCTGGAAGTCGTGAGATTGTAACTTCCATCATCAGTGTTTGATGGGGGATTAACTATCTGTAGTAATTTTTAGATAGCCAACAACCTTTACCTAGAAATTAATAACAATCTCGAATTATATTCCTTGCTCCGTTCTAAGAATTTGACAAATCCTCAATTTCACCTAATCCCGAGTCTCTGAAAAGAATAAAAACAACACAATGAGTTCACAACTCAATAAGTGGATAAATTCATGCATTAGACACTAGTTTTGCAAAACTAAAATAAATTCACTTGATAAGCAAAATACTAAAATTGTAAAAATTATAATGCAACATTTTCAAAATATATACATGTAATGGAATAAGCAGGTCACGTCTCAATGTGGTCAACACTTTGATACTCTGGTTGACTTGACAAACCCCACTATTATATAGCTCGTGGTCGGGACGATAAGACCCAAACTTGGGCTCTTAGCGCTAAAATAGAAACCTCATAGAGGCACATTGAGCCTTGTTTTAATAACTTGTTTACATCCGACATATACCAGTATATTGACCTGAGATGCATATGCTTTGTAGGTGTAAATTTTGATCTTCCGAAAACAGGGAACTTTGTTTGTATTGATAAGAACAGCTTATTACAAACTAATAATCAAATATTTACAACAGAAGCGGAGGGAATGTCCTCCTTGTTTAACGTGGGTTCCTCGGTGGCAATAGGATGCCTCGTTCGGTGATCGTGCTAAGTCTGCTTCCCTTGGACGATCCGATCGAAGTTGCTACCGGAGCTTCAGTTCTCAAATGAGGGAGCCTTTGGCAAAAGTCCAGGTTCAACCTTTGGGAGATTAGCTAGCAGAATATACAACAATCAATCCCCGCTTTATGCTGGCTGAAGATGGGTTTTAATAGGCAATGGATGACATGGGCCATCCCTTGATTCGTGGGATTTGACCACTAATAGAGGTGAGGGATCCAGCTGCCCTAGCTGTGAGATGTGACCACTTAGGGGGTCCTGTCAGCCGCCCTATTCTTGCTAGGTGAGGAGCGCCATGCTTTCTCCCTTGATTCGTGGGATTTGACCACTAATAGAGTTGAGGGAGCCAGCCACCCTAGCTGTGGGATGTGACCACTTAGGAGGTCCTATCAGCCGCCCTATTCATGCTAGGTGAGGAGCGCCATGCTTTCTCCCTTGATTCGTGGGATTTGACCACTGATGTAACTGTTCCCATACTCCAAGTGGGCAGTTGACAGTGAGCTGACGAGTCTGCAGCTTGGGTCTGCAGGTGAGCTGGGTCTGCAGGTGAGCTTGGGACTGCAGGCAGACTTGGGTCTGCAGGCAAGCTTGCAGGCGAGCTGGGTTTGCAGGCGAGCTTGTGACTGCAGGCAAACTTGGGTCTGCAGGCGAGCTTGTAGGCGAGCTGGGTCTGCAGGCGAGCTTGTGACTGCAGGCAAACTTGGGTCTGCAGGCAAGCTTGTAGGCGAACTGGGTCTGCAGGTGAGCTCGGGTGTGCAGGCAGACTTGGGTCTTGATCGTGCAGGCGAAATTCGAGCTGCAGGCGAGCTCCTGAGCATGGATCGAAGAATAGGCCGTAACTTTCAAACCGTAAGTCGGAATTGGACGAATTATATATGAAAATCGCCTATCTCGACGAGACGGAGCCATCCAAACTGAGCCAAATGCTGGTTCGCTTCCTCCGTTTCGCCAAATTCCTTACGGTTTGGGAGATATCTGCATTTTCCCCCTTTTTATCAGTGTTTTTCCCCTTTTTGCTATTTCGGGCGAGGTTTTAGCAGTTTTGTTCTGAACTTCTCTGATAAGGATTTAAAGACAATTTTTATTGCCTACATGCTTTAAGAAAATTAAATAAAGTCTATAAAACTAAATACGTTATACAAAAATACCAAAGGCCAACCAATAGTGAAATCAATCAACACCATATGCATCTCAACCTACTACTATATAAAAAGACATAACAATTGACAAAGACAATAATAACAATTGGCAAAGAAAATAAGCATAGGCTTATACCAAATAACCACGTGCATTAATCCAATCAACAATTAGTATATGAGCAACCATACAAACAGATATATTCCATCAGAATAAACTTACACATAGTTAATATAATTTTATATGAAAAATACGCAGTGCATAATGTACATATTCACCACTTACATAATACCACAAGAAATCCAAATTCCGCTCACGATTGTACGCGGATGCCTTTAGAAATTCCTAATGGAAAAATATAAACAACCATCAGTAGAAATATCCTACTAATTAATATGCATAACTCTTAATAAGTCTAGAACTATATTATCTAATAATTTACAAGCCTAGTTGCTTCTTTTCTTTTAACAGAGAAGATAAAGACTCTACAGCTCCTAACCAAACCAAACTATATAATATCCTACTCTATTACGCACATGAGGAAAGCCAGGTATATGAATTTGATATCCTATGAAATCTATAGAAGTGGGAAAAAAATGAGCACTGCTCCATACTACGTATTAGTCATCATCTAAAAAATTATGGGAAGGCGACAGAGATTGCTACAGGTACAAGTTTGGTTATTAGCCTTCAGATTCAAAAATAATTTCATAATCGGCATTGAGATCCAATCTAAAGGAAGAATACAAATGAATATGCCATAGAATTTGTATTTGGTTTAATATAATATGAACAAAATAAAATAATACATAGGCATATAGCCATGGCTGAAATCTCAAATATGGAGACCAATGTATATTAATGTTGGTATAGATTCTTTACTTAATATAGGATTTGAAATATCTACCTCGCTTAATGCTTATTTCCCAAAGAATCAATTGCTTCACCCTAAGATCTTCAGTCTCTTGTCCTTTCTTCTCTCTTTGATTTTCTTTTTTTTTCTTTTATGTGGCGGAACAGACAGGAAAAAGAAGAATAGGTTGACGGGAAAAGAAGTAGTGTTTCTAGGTATTATAAAGGTTCTTTTTTTACTAATAGACCCTCTAACAAATTTTGCATAAAAGCCTTTTTACTTTCCTTATATATATCTAGCCAAAAACTTAGAATTATTACATACTACCTCTCTTAACAGAAGTTTTATCCTCAAAACTTGGACATACCTAAGTGTTCAAATAAATTAGGATATTTTTCCTTCATCTCATCTTCATGCTCCGAGGTAGCTTCCTCAGCTGGATGATTTTTCCATAAAACCTTCTCTAGCTTAACAATTCTTGACCTTAAAGCTTGCTCTTTTCGGTCCAAAATTCTAACTGGATACTCTGAATATGTCAAATCTTCCCTGATCCCAAGAGGCTCATAATTCAATACATGACTCGGATCAAGTACACACTTCCTCAGCATTAATACATGAAAAACATTATGAATTTTAGCTAACTCTGGAGGCAATGCAATTTTGTATGCTACAACTCCAACCCTCTCCAAAATCTCAATAGGTCCAATATATCTCGGACTCAACTTTCCCTTTCTTCCAAATCTCATCACCCCCTTAGTAGGTGATACTCTAAGGAAAATATGATCACCGACTTCAAACTCTAACTTTCTTCTTCTATTATCGGCATACCTTTTCTGCCTGCTTTGAGCTATACAAAGCCTCTCACGTATCTGCTGAATCTTCTTAGTAGTAATCTGCACGATCTCAGGACCGAGCAGTCTTCTTTCTCCTACCTGATCCTAACAAATAGGTGATCTACATCTCCTACCATAAAGTGCTTCATAAGGGGACATATCAATACTGGAGTGATAGCTATTGTTAAATGCAAACTCCACCAAAGGCAAATGTTTTTCCCAGCTACCCTTCAAATCCAAAACGCAAGCACGAAGCATATCCTCTAGTGTCTGAATAGTCCTCTCCGATTGCCCGTCCGTCTGTGGATGATAAGATATGCTAAAACCCAATTGTGTTCCCTGAGCATTATTCAGACCTTGCCAAAATCTAGAACAAAATCTTGAATCTCTATCTCATATAATAGTCACCGGTATCCCATGCAATCTCACAATCTCCTTAACATATAATTCAGCAAACTTCTCAAGAGAATGTGTGATTTTACAAGGCAAGAAATGAGCTGATTTAGTAAGCCGATCAAAAATCACCCATATAGTGTCATTACTACTCTGACTCCAAGGAAAACCGGTTACAAAATCTATTGTTACCTCCTCCCACTTACACACAGGAATTGGAAGAGGCTGAAGTAGTCCGCCAGGCTTCTGATGTTCAATCTTGATCTGTTGGCACACAAAGCACATAGACACAAATTCTGCAATATCCCGCTTCATGTCATTCCACCAAAATGTTTCTTGTAAATCTCTACACATCTTCGTAGATTCGGGATGAACTGTATATGCCGAACAGTGCGCCTCCTCTAGGACTTCTTTCTTCAACTCCGGATTATTAGGTTCACATAAGCGGTTTTTAAATCTCAAAGCTCCATCATGAACTATAAAATCATGTTGAAGTCCTTGTTCCACATCTGCTTTAATTTTTACAAGAACCGGATCGTCACTTTGTGCAGCCACAAGCCTGTCAATTAAATCAGGCTGAATTTTAAGATGAGCAAATATCACTCTAGAACCTCGAAGTCGAATATCAATATAAAGTCTCCTCAAGTCCTGCAGCATATGCTTCTGATTTGTGATCAAAGTGGCAATACTAACATTGGACTTCCTACTCAAAGCATCAGCTACCACATTCGCCTTACCAGGATGATAATGAATATTAAAGTCGTAATCCTTTATTAACTCCAACCATCGCCTTTACCTCATATTTAACTCCTTAAGTGTAAAAATGTATTTAAGGCTCTTATGATATGTGTAGATGTCACAAGTCTCCCCGTACAAATAGTGCTGCCAAATCTTCAATGCAAAGATAACAATAGCTAACTCCAAATCATGTGTTTGGTAGTTCTTTTCATAAGGTTTAAGTTGTCTGGATGCATATGCTACTACTTTCCCATTCTGCATAAGAACACAACCAAGGCCAATATGAGAAGCATCACTATATATCACAAATCCACCTGATCCAGAAGGAATCGTGAGTATTGGTGCAGACACTAATCGATCCTTCAACTCCTGGTAGCTCTGTTCACACTTCTCTATCCACTAAAACTTGACCCATTTCTGAGTCAATCAAGTCAAAGGTGCTGCGATGCGGAAAAATCCCTTAATGAATCTTCTTTAGTAACCAGCCAATCCTAGGAAGCTTTGTATCTCGGTCATGGTGCTAGGTCTCTTCCAATCAACAATTGCCTCTATCTTTGAAGGATCAACTGACACCCCTTCTTTAGAAATAACATGCCCCAAAAATGAGACACTCTCCAACCAGCATTCACACTTCTTCAACTTTGCGTATAATTTGTGTTCCAAAAGTAATTGCAAAATAGTTCTTAAGTGTTCTTCATGTTCCTCCCAGCTTCTAGAGTAGACTAAAATGTTATCAATAAAAACAACTACAAACTGGTCAAGATAAGACCTGAACACCCTATTCATCAAGTCCATAAAAGCTATCAATAAAAACAACTACAAACTGGTCAAGATAAGACCTGAACACCCTATTCATCAAGTCCATAAAAGCAGCTGGAGCATTTGTCAATCCAAATGGCATCACCAAGAATTCATAGTGTCCATATCTTGTTCTAAATGCAGTCTTCGACACATCTTCAGGCTTAATCTTGAGCTGGTGATAACCAGACCGAAGGTCAATCTTTGAGAACACCTGGGCGCCCTTCAACTGATCAAACAAATCATCAATCCGAGGCAAATGATATTTGTTCTTCACAGTCACCCTATTCAATTCTCGGTAATCTATACAAAGTCTCATACTCCCATCTTTTTTCTTCTCAAAAAGTACTGGAGCACTCTAAGTGTAGGCGTCTAAAAATGACCTATAGGTGTCCGTACACAGCTCGAGACGGAGAGAAGACAACGAACGTCGTTATCCGAGTCTAAGAGGATTATCTGTCTTTGACAAGCGCATGAAGCGAAACGACAAACCAAATAGCCCGCGCGTGTCAATCAGCTCGCGCGTGTCGGTCAACATACACGCGTCAATCAGTTCGTGCGCATCGGTCAGCACGCAAGCATTAATCAGTTCGTGCGCGTCGGTCAATGCGCGTGTCAATCAGTTCGTGCGCGTCGGTCAACACGCACATGTCAATCAGTTCGTGCGCGTCGGTCAACACGTGCGCATTAATCAACACGCGCACGTCAACCAACGCGCGCATGTCAACCAACGCACGTTCGACGGTCAGTCCCGCAATGAAGCGTGCAAGTCAACAAGTTAGCCAAATACGTGAAACGGCGAAAAATACAAATCCTAAAAAGTCAGAAAACAAAAGTTCAGCAAAAAGCCAGACTTCCCGCGCAAGCGCGGATCAGTCGGAACTAACCCACGGGGGAGGGGGCGCGGGTCGAATTCAACCGACCCGCGACCCCCGCGGGTTAGCGATGTCCCCCGCCCTGAATCCGACCCACACCCCCCGCGGGTCAGCGACGTCCCCCATGCTGTTTTGATCCCCTAACACATTTTTCAACGGTTTTGAGCGGTTTTCTCGGGATTTATCTGCTCCAGGGGTTCCTAACTGACTTGATATCATCTACAAACGTGGTTAGGCCGTTATTGACTGAAGATAAGGAGAAATCACTCATTCTCATCCACATACCCACATCCGGAGCCTTATAAATATAAGCCTAGGGCCTCCTTTCAGCGGGGGCGGATTTATTATCAAGACGAGGAGGTGCTATCGAACTCCAGAGCCAAGAGCCACGAATTTCAGCGAGGGTTAGCGAGATCCCGGCGAACTCCAGCATAAAGAAGGAGCTATTCGAAGGATCTGAAGCCCGATTCCACCATTCCTTGAGATGAGGCTTGGTCTTAATCTCGAGAAGAGCTACTGATTTCGTTTGGTCGATTTTAGCGTTTCAATCAAATATTCCCTTGGTGAAGGCGAAGCTCTGCCGAATTTTCCATCAACCGGATCCAGATCAAAGGCGGTCCACGGATATCAAAATCCCCAGCACAGGAAAAGATCCCACGCAAACAGAGACTAATAAATAGGATCTGTGTGTTGTTTGACAAAGTTGTAATCTTTATTTTTCATTGTGTAAGGAGATCTTATAAAAGATCAACTTTTCTATTTTGTGAATTTGTAATCGATAAACGATTGTAACAGGTTCAATGACAATGAAAAAATTAACTTTCAACCCAAACAAACTAGCGATCACAGTGGGAGCCAACGGTTTCACTGCCGAGGCCGTCGTGTCGCAACCGATGATTAAGATTCCGGTTGAAGAACTGGTTGAATATGAGTTCGACCAACAGAAGTACGAAGAATACCTCTCGTCCTCCTCCTCCAGATCCTCCGCTTCTCACAAACGCAGGAAGATCAATGCCCCCGTTGCTACAGTAGCTACACCTTGCAATGTCTTTCCGGCCTCCAACAAGTCCGGATCTACAAATCTGAACTCCTCCTCAATCAAGGAGTTGAGTACTGAAGGCGTGCCAATCCTATCGAAGAGGGCACGTCAAAGACGACGTTAACGTCTCGCGCGTCAGCTTGCTAAGGCTTTGGAGCCAGTTGACGGGATTCACTACGAAGCGGATCTGAAGTCCAGAAGGTGCCAACCCTCTCAACAGCCAACAAATGGCCTTTTCTCCAAGCCAACGATAAATGAATGGGTCCGCGTCAAACGGACGCGTTCAACGCTCGACGAACGGATCCTGAAACGTCGTGCGTTGCTTGCGCACTCGCGAATTCTTATGCAGAAAGCACAAAAGATGCAGAAGAAGGACATAGTTGGGAAACATCCAAGGCTGCATCAAACATGGAGGCCAAAGTCCGAAATAGCGGCCGAAAAGATCGAAAAATGCAGGTCACCCAGATCCGACCCTCCTGCTCACGGGTCACCCAGATCCGACCCTCCTGCTCGTGGGTCACCCAGATCCGACCCTCCAAACTGCGAGTCATCCAAATATGACCCTCTTACTCGCGGGTCACCCAGATCCGACCCTCCTACTCGCGGGTCACTTCAATCCGACCCTCCTACTCACGGGTCACCCAGATCCGACCCTCTGTTCGCGGGGAAAATCGTTGCTTTCTTCATTGATTCCATTGCTATCTTGAATAACAGTTTATCGATTATAAAAATCCGGTCTTTTTATAAGATCCGGTTACAATGAAAATCAAATAAAAGAAATTAAAAAATTACAACTTTTTCTCCTTGTTGTCGAACAAATCACGAGCTCCAGTTTTGCGGTCGCTCGCTTGCGTGGGTTCTTTGCCTGCGCCGGGGTTTATCCGTTGACCACCACACAATCTAGATCCGGTCGGATCTACGTAGTACGACGGGTATTATTTCACCAAGGAAATAATAGCCGGGGGCTAGATCCGGTCGGATCTACGTAGTACGACGGGTATTATTTCACCAAGGAAATAATAGCCGGGGGGATTATTTCACCAAGAAAATAATCACCCAATTCTCGGGATCAAAGACCAAGCTTTGATCCGGAGTACGCCTGCGTAGATCTGAGATCCGGTTCCTCTCGAACTCTTGCCTTATTTGGCGTTGACGATCGCCGAGCACCAGATATGGAAGTCCCAAAGGTTGGATCTTTTTTTAGATCTGAGTCTTGAATCCAGCAGGGCTTCGCCTCTCCAAAAAATCCAACCCTTGAACAAATGAACCACCTCTCCTATTTATAGACCACCTTCACTGTGCCCGCGCACAGGATCTGCCGCCACCTATTAGTGGCTCGGAATCTTGCCGAGCCACCTATAGGTGGCTCACTCATTAGGCCGAGCCACCTCAGGGTGGCTCGGTTTCGGCCGAGCCCCCCCTTGGTGTTGGGTTTCGTCGTTTTGTCGTTGTATCCGCTTTTCGGTTCTATCTGTGATCCGGTTCTGTGGTTGATTTATCCGGACTTGACTCGTTGACCTGATTTGGCAGTAAATCCGGATCCTGATTAGGCAGTAAATCCGCTTTTGAGTTCGAGTCCGAAACTGATCTTGATTCGATCGTGATTCGTCCGAGTCCGCTCTTGGTTGGTTAACTCATTAACTCTTCAACCCGTTAGCTTGATTCCGTATGCGAGTGGATTTATTCCGTTATTTGCGTGTGGTTCATTGGCCTCGTAGCCTCGTTAATTCGCTTCGTCGCGTATCGCTTGGCTTCGGTGTTATGGACTAACAATCGTGTCTGCATACGTCGCCCGATGGTCGGTTCGTCGAATCGGCGTTGTCGAGCTGTGTTAAGGGACCTATAGGCAGTTTTATACGCCTACAGATACCCCCTCCAAAGTATTTCAGCCTCGTTCTTTTATAGAAGAGTCTGGAATACTTTGGATATGATTGTCCCATTCTTCGATTGGTTACGACGGGATATTTGGAGTGGCTTCCGTTCTTGATTCCTTCAGTCCCCCAGGCTATTTGGTGCTTTGTCGAATCTTTGTATAGGTTCCGGTGCTGTATTTGTTGTCTGACCGTCTGTCGGAATTTTGAATTTGAAGTCGATTCTCGATTTTCTGACTTTTAGCTCGAGTTGGTTATTTCAACATAGAACTGACCATCGGTCGTCGGTGTTGAATCTTCATTTACAACGCGTTGTCCGGCGTTTGAGCTTCCTTGTGACGCGTTGTCCGGCGTCTAAGCTTCATTGCAACGCGTTGTCCGGCGTCCAAGTTGGAGTATACACAGTTTAAGCTCTTAAGGAATTGGAGCGTGGCGGATACTCGAGTCACGAGACCAATCTACGGAGTTGATACATCTATGACTCGTATTTATAGAATTTTTGGCAAATTCTCAGCCATCAACGGGTTTGATGAGCCTTTACCGACTACCGTTTGAGTCGGGCTAGCATGCGGATTGTTCAAGTCCGTTCCGCATGTGACGTTAAGCTAAAAGAGTTAACCATTTTAGTGCTACGATCTTGAATACGTAGACTTCGTCTTTCTCCTGTGAAAAGACTAAACAGCAACGTGTATGAGACGTTGACTTAGGATTTTTGGCAAATCCTCAGCCTTCAACGGATTTGACGTGCTCTTACCGACTACCGTTTGAATCGGGCTTACATGCGGATTGTCTAAATCCGTTCCGCATGTGACGTTGTGCTAAGAGAGTTAACGCTCTTAGTGCAATCGCTTTTCTTAGACTTGATGCTATGATTTTGAATACATAGGCTTAACCATTTCTTATAGGGAAAAGGTACCCCGCGTCGCGTATTAGGCGTTGACTCATCCCTACTTAGGCTTCGGGATAAAGGTCCCCAGAATCAGGTTCTGGTGTCTTCTTGGACAGTAAAAGACTAACCTGGCGACGCGTGTTAGGCATCGGCATATCCTTTCTTAGGATTCGGGATGAAATTCCCCATGTGTGTAAGGCATGGATTATGGTATTATTAATAACAACCTGCCACAATGTTGAATATGCGGACGGGTGTTATTTTTAACGGTTAAGAACTAACCGGCAGCGCGGGTTAGGCGCAGACTTATCCCTGCTTAGGTTTCAGGATAGAATACCCTAGAATCGAACTCTGGTGTCTTTTTCTACGGAGAAAGACTAAACCGGCAACGCGTGTTAGGCGCAGACTTATCCCTGTTTAGGCTTCGGGATAAACTTCCTAGGATGAATCCTAAATTGATAAATTTTGGAAAAGATCAGTACGGGAAAGGAAGAATTTTATATTCTATTTCCCGGTCTTCTTTTAGGGTGAAGGCAAACCCGAAAATAAGGAAGGAAGAATTTTATATTCTATTCCTTGATTCTGGAAAGGAAGAATTTTATATTCTATTTCCAGTGCAAAAGAAACTAGGAGTGGGATCTCAACTCCGAGAATCTAGAAAAAATCTAGATAAACTTGCCTTTTATAGGATTGGTTATCTAAACTGAAAAATGAGTTCTTCGTTTATCGAAGTAAAACTTCAACTTCGGTTATAGCCATGAGAGGGCTTAACCAAAGAGAAGAAGAAGGAAGTTCTTTCGTTTATCGAAAGGGGACTCTGAAATGAAAGTGGACCTCTTCGTTTGAGTAGACTGTGTCTATCACAAACGGTCCTTCCCATTTGGGTTCGAATTTACCTTTCTTCTTGGAATTGAGGATTATCGGTCGGCGAGCAGCGAGGACCAGATCTCCTTCCTTGAAGCTTCTTTGTCGGACTCTTTTGTTAAAAGCCCTAGATATTCTGGCTTGATAAAACTCAATGTGTTGTTGAGCTTCCAAGCGCTTTTCATCCAACCTCTCGAGTTCTTCGAGACGTTTTTGATGCTGTTCTTCTATCGTCATCTCAGTTGCGAGGGCGATCCGAAGGGATGGGATTTGAATCTCCAAAGGTAGCACAGCTTCACATCCGTATACCAACGAATATGGGGTAGCTCCTGTAGGTGTGCGTATGGTGGTGCGATAAGCCCAGAGTGCTTCACCGAGTTTATCGTCCTAGTCTCGTTTATTGGTCTTCACGAGTTTTGACAGAATCTTAATGATCGTCTTGTTGAACGCCTCAGCTAATCCATTCGCAGCGGGATAGTAAGCTGTTGATGAAATATCTTCAATTTTGAATTTGTCACAAAACTTGACGAAGGCGTTGCTTATGAACTGTGGACCGTTGTCATGAATGATCCGTCTTGGCACGCCGTGTCGGTATATGACATGATGCTTGATGAAATTGATGACGTTGTTCGTCTTCACTTCTCTAAGCGGAATTTCTTCAGCCCACTTTGAAAAGTAATCCGTGATTGTAAGAATGAATCGATCATCTTTGACTGAAGGGGGAAAAATAGGACCGACAATGTCCATACCCCATGTCTCGAACGGCCAAGACGTGGTTGACGTGTGTAAATGCTCTGGTGGTTGATGCATATAATTTGCATGTACTTGACAAGCATGACATTCTCGGGCGTATTCGATTGAGTCACGAACCATTGTTGGCCAAAAATATCCCATTCTCCTGATGCGATCATACAGTTTGGGACCAGGCTGATGCGCACCACATTCTCCTTCGAGAACTTCTTCTGCTTCTTTGTTTGAAAGGCATCGGAGTAACAAACCATCGTACCCTCGACGGTATAATGTATGGGTCTTGGTATTATAGAAGAATCTTGGTGCTCTTCGGCGGATTGATTCTCTTTCTTTTACATCCTTTGGAAAAATACCGTATTGGACGTAGTCAATGATAGGAAAACGCCAATCTCGGGACTCAGACCCAATTTGGGTTGAATTCACCTCCTTGGTGTTCGAGTTTCCATCATCTTCCTCTTCAATATCTATATCGTATATGGGTACGCAGAGCTGATGCGTCCTCACTGTGACTAACAGCTCAGTTTCAGGAGGCTGTGCAAGTAATACCGCTAGTGCTGCCAGTGCATCTGCATAAGCGTTCTGGAGACGAGGGATGTATTCAATAAAGAATTCTTCAAAAGATTCTGCCATTTTGATGGCCTCCTGGTGGTACGGGATCAGGTCTTGGTTCCTGACTTTATACTCTCCACGGACTTGGTTGACTATCAATTGAGAGTCCCCAAAAGCTTCGAGATATTCGACCCCCAGCTCCTTGGCGAAACCGAGTCCAATGAGAAGCGCGTTGTACTCGGCTACGTTATTGGAGCACGGACCAGTCAATGAATAAGCTCGAGGCATCACATGCTTCCCTAGAGAAATTAAGACAACTCCAACTCCGGAGGAGACTGTAGAACCTCCCGGGGTTATTGCCCTATTAACTGCTCTTGAAGCACCATCGAAATACAATTGCCATACTTGTTGGTTCGACATAGTGTTAACCTCGTGGGTTTCGTCCGGCAAGTCATCATATACTTCTGCCGTATCTGCGGTCGGGTTTGCTGCCAAAAGATCACAAATTGCTTGTCCTTTGATCGACTTCTGTTGCTTGAAGTGCAAATCGTATTGGGACAAGAGAAGGGCCCATTTTGCTAACCGCCAATTCATAGAGGCCGGTTGCGTCATAAATACCCGTACTGGATTGACATTGGAAATGACGTAAATCATCTGACCGACCAGGTAATGCCGCATCTTTTGCATTGTAAATACCAATTCGAGGCATTCTTTCTCAATCATCGGATATCGAGACTCGGCGCCTACCAAGGTCCGACTTAGGTAATAAACTGCCTGTTCGTGACCGTTATCGTCGTCTTGTGCTAATAAAGCACTTATCGAGTGGTTCATCACCTTGATATAAATCAAGAACGGTTTACCCGATTTCGGTGCAACGAGAACAGGAGGATTCGCCAGATACGTTTTGATATCTTCGAATGCTTTTTGGCAGGCGTCGTCCCAGATGAATGACACCCCTTTCTTGTTTAGTTTAGAGAATGGTTGGCACTTCCCAGAAAGATTTGAGATGAACCGCCAGATGTAAGCTAGCCGCCCTTGCAGTCCTCTGAGCTCTCTTAGATTTCTAGGGGGTTGCAGCTCATGTATCGCCAGATGTACGTGGCGCTTGCGTTCTTTAGACCGAAGGGCATCACCGTGTAGCAAAAGACGCCAAGAGGCGTTCTGAATGTTGTATGCTTCTCGTCATCTGGGTGCATTTTGATTTGGTTATATCCTGAGAAACCATCCATAAAAGACATTCTCTTAAATCCGCATGTATTGTCGATAATGACTTCCGTGATTGGGAGAGGAAAGTCGTCTTTTGGACATGCCGTATTCAGGTCCCTGAAGTCAATGCAAATCCTAATTTTACCGTTCTTCTTCATGACTGGAATGATATTGGCTAGCCAATCTGGATGTTGTTCCTCTCGGATAAATCCTGATTCAATTAATTTATTAACCTCTGCCTCGATGGCTTCCATTATCTGCGGACGAAACCGTCTTTGCTGTTGTTTGACAGGTTTGGCATCCGGCTTGATATCGAGGCGGTGCATTGCCACATTGGGGTCGAGCCCTGGCATATCTTCATAGTTCCAAGCGAAGACGTCAATATACTCCCTGATGAGAGCAATTAACTCCTTCTCATTTGGGGGAAGGCTGTCACTGATGAATATGGGCTTTGGATTGGCCTCGTCGCCCATGTTAACCTGGACTATTTTATCTTCAGTGGGGGGTTCTAACTGTTCGAACCTATCACCATACTGCATGTTCAAGTGATGAACCCATGGATCTTCCCACGTTGGCATTTGATCGTCGCCTTCTATCGTCACAGGATCGACCGTAGTCATATGCGACATCTGTTTCTTGAACACCTCCCCCAAACTTGCGTCGGGATCCCCAGCTGAAGAATCAGAAGAGTATCCGTTCTTAGTTTTGTTAGAAATTTGATCGATAATTTGCCAACCACATTCATCATCAGACGAGGAAACATAGCCTAAGCCTCTTTTGTGACGGTAATAATCATCCGGTTTCCCTTTTGGCACATATGCTGCTTTAGCTGGGATACGGGAACCTCGATCAAAGTACAAGCCTTCTCCGAGTGTGAAATCATATCCCTGTTTTTCCATAAGCTTACGTGCTTCAGGACTATACTTAGATAAATGTCGGCCAGGTTTATCTTCCTCTTCGTCTTCCCTTAGGAAATGATCTGGTAATGGAAAATTCTCTCCTTTACCATAAATCACCTCTTTTTCGACTCATGTTTTGGCAGGCACGACCAGGGTTGTTCCGAAGGAATGCTGGAGGCGTTTCTTTGTTACATAAGATGATCAGAGCGGCATATGTAAATCAGGATTATCGTGTAGTCCTTTTGTCGCATCATCAAGAGACAACGAGTACTCTAAATCATCTTTTATTTCAATATCGGCAAGTTGCCAGTTACAACTGCCATCCGACGATTGTTCATCGTCAAGATTGATTACAAAGGGTACAATATCATTTAAAACAAAACCACCATTATAATCGAATCCGGCTTCGGAATCAGCTTCTTCTCCGCTGTCCGTGCCCTGGACCGATGGTTCCGTATCGGATTCGTTGCCATAAAGGAGAGAATCAGTGAAATAATTCTCAAACCCTTTAAATGGTTGTTTATCCGCGACCACCGTCCTGACCCTTCCACCAGTGTCGACATATTTCAGACACTGATGTAGGGTGGAGGGAACTATAACATTACTATGGATCCAAGGCCGACCCAGTAGTAAGTTATATGATGTCTCAGCATCAATCACGTAACACGTGACCTCCGTCTTCAGATCACCCCAATGTATCCGATGAAATATAGGGGCCGATCATGGTTTGAATTCTTCGTCTGCATATCCTCTTTGGTGAAGGTGATGCAGGGAAGGTTCTTGGCCGCTATGTTGCAGTGTTGGATTGACAGTTCTAGCTCTTCAGGTGCCGGTTTGACCCGAGTGAGGAATGCTTCAGAATCAGCCAAGGCTTCTCGTAAGGCTTCCCTAGTCTCCTTAGACAACCGCAGCAACTCATACAATGTTATTCGCGCTGGAATATTGGCTAATTGAGCCATGATATCGAAGACGCGCGGAGTTTTTGAGCTTTCCGGTTTGTCTCTTCTAATAGGGCGACTGAAGCAAGACTGCCTCGAATTCTGAGCCTCCTGGGGTTTTTGTTTATCCGTCGGCTGTCGTCGAGCATCTTCAATCGGTTTAGGAACCGTAATCACCCCCAGTTCTGTGAGAGTTTTGGCTGGTCCTTGTTTGGTCACCCCCTGCTCAGCTAACTGATCACTAGGTGACGGATAGCTGAAGTGGTACTGGTTTTCGCTTCTAGTGGCAAAAACTTCTTGTTCTTCTTCAGAAAGCGGGAAAACAGGAGCTCCATCGCCATCTTCTTCGAAAATTACGGAAGTACCATTGCAAGACTTGCCTTTACCCTTTCTTTTCGAGGAGGTCGCCCACTGCTCATCTCTAATGAGATCTGGATGAACCCAGAGGATTTCGCCGTTCGGGGCTGTGTGTGGCACAAGTCCCTTTTGGCGCTGTCCATGTGGGTCATCATTCACCGTCTTCATTCCCACTTTGATGACGCGTTTCGTCTCGAACCATGTTGTGGGCACCGATCCAAAGCTGATTGACACTGCATTTGCTCCCACATTCTTGGACGGCTTCGGGGTTATTACGCCTACATCAATTAGCCCCATGATTTGGTAGGGTGGTGGACCGCTCTATGGTATGCGCAATACTTCGGATCCGTCACTTTGCTAGCCCCTTCTTGATCCACGATCGCTGGCAGCTGGATTTTGTTGTTCTCCAACAGGTACTTGAAGATGCCGGGCACCTCGTCATCTTTGAAGGAGTACACCTTAGGAAATCTTGGCTCCGCTCTTTGCTTCTGAGACCGTTATTGCCATTGCGGTTGCGATTGTTGTGGTGCTCTTTGCTGCTGCTGTTACTGAGGTTGCAATTGGAAAGTTTGATTAGAATCAACTTCATTAGCATGTGCTTTACCTTTCCCCCTTGGGTTGAAGTTCTGTGCTGGAGCATTTGTCGCCTGCTGGCCTCTCTCCGCCTTCTTTCTCCTAAGGAATCGCTCAGCTTGCTCCCCTCGGACCTTCAGATCCTTCTACGTTTTGGACGGTGCTGTCCCCATTGCTTCCAACACGTCCAATGCGAGGTTGTTGTGGCAAGTCTGGAGAATGAATTCCTCGGTGATCGGGTCTCGGTAGTTCATCGCCTTGTTCCGGAACCTTTTGACGAAGGTGTCGACTAACTCCCCGTCCTTCTGCTTCTCATCGAGCAATGATCCAATAGATATCTCGGTGTCGTCGTCGAAGAAATGTGTGAGGAACATAGTCTCCATATCGTCCTAGCTGTTAACGCTACCTGGCTTGAGGCGGTGATACCAATCGAAGGCGGCTCCGCGAAGAGTGCCGACGAATGACCGCACCATCAGAGGCTCATTACCAGAAATAACCCCCAGGTGTGATTTGAAATAAATCACATGCTGAGTGGGTGAACCCTTCCCATCAAACGGCGTGAAGTTGATTAAGTTGAACTTTGTCGGATATGGGATTGATTCCCATTCTCTGCGGAGATCAATGTGTTGATTTTGCTCTCGAGGTTCTTGATCTTCAGACTTTCGCCTGTGTTTTCGTTAGCACGATTCTGAGGCGGAAGTGTGGCATTACGACTAGCATCCTCATTACCACCCCCTGCATTGACAGGAGGATTATTGGCATTGTGAGCTTCATCCGTATCCGTGTGCTCCTCTTCCTGAACGACCTGGTTACGGCGGCTTGGTTTGCATTGCTGGTTCGTCAATGCTTGGATTTGTTGGTCATGCATTTCTCTCATGTTCTACATGGCCATTTGCATTTCGAACCTGAAGCTCTCCTGTTGTTTGGCCAAGGCTTCTTCGAGCATCTTGGCCACTTGTTCCGCGCTTATCATAAATGACTCGCGGGGTTGTCCCTCACTGGATACTGTGTTGTCAGATGCGACTGCCGAACCGGCATCCGACTCTTCATCCTCTGAAGGTAGTCTTGTCCGAACCCTACCATAAGCTCCTCGTGTAATGGCTCCAGACTACAGACGAGTTAGATACCGGGGTACTGGCGGAATTGACTCGGGATTATCCCGTGTTGATGCCCTTTTGCTGGTCATATTGGTGGTGACCCTCGGAAATTCTCCGTCTTCGACTGTCCTTCTACTTCGTCGGAAACGCCTATGCCTTGGTTTTGGTGCTTCGGTACTAAGCCTTTCAAACACTGAAATTCTCTCGGGGACTGCCTTGATGCAGTTGCACTCAGACAGTACCGCCCGAATGAGCTTTGAACAAGGGCACTGAGTTTCTAGCCTTCGAGGACTTCTCTTTCTGGCTCTGCTCGTACCCCCAGCATGATAGTACAGCTCTTCCGTTTGAAAGTCGGAGCAACCTATCGTGTGTTGGCATGATTTCTCAGGTATAACACAATCATCATCAGACGATAACGTTTCCTTCTGAGAGTGAATTACCTTCTTCGGACTTTCGAGAGTCAAGCACCTAGAAACGCGCCTTTGTGGGCGTGAATTCTCGACGGGCTCCTGAACTTCGATGCGCAAAGTAGTGTGCTTGGGTGCCCTGATTTCTTTGTCATGTTGAGGGTTACGGCGACCCCCAGCATGTTGAGTCGTTCGGGGCTTCTTCATTGAGCCCAAACGTCCTTGAATCGGAGCTTTACCTCGTTCATCGGGAATTGGACCGAGGCGCTCCAGAACCGATCTCCTTCTTTGGGATGATTCCGCTGCATCTCCCGGAGAAGTTATGGGAATTACCGGCGATTTCGCTTGGTTCGCCGGAGGTTAAACTTTGGTTGGAAGCTGCAAAGGTTGCTCCTTAGCCTGAATCACCGCTTCAGACTTTGGCCTCCAGACTTGGCGGGTTGGTGGCGGCTTCTTCGCCACTTCCTTCTGTAGCTTCCTACGGGCTTCTTCAGCTTGAGCCCGTGCCTGCGCTGATAGTGCGTGGCGCTTGCGAATGCGCTCCTCCAGCGTTGATCGGTTCCGTTTGACACAGACCCATTCCATTGTTGGCGGCTTGGAGGAACCACCATTCATTGATTGTTGAGGCTTTTTGCCTCTCTTGTTCTTCAGATCCGCGTTGTAGCGGATCCCGTCAACGGACTCCATGGCCTTCGCAAACTGTTTCGCAAGGCGTTGACGTTGCCTTTGGTGGGCTCTCTTCGAGAGAGTCACCACGCCCTCTGCGGCATAAGGGTTGGCCAGAGCAGCTCTGACCTGGTTGGGAATTGGAGGAATCTCACCCGATGCGGGTTTGGCATCCAGCGGGGTGAGATCTTCGTTGGTGTTTTCAACGTCTTCATACCAACGAGTTTTTCTCCTGGAGGAGAGTTTCTTGGACTTGCGGGGAGAGGTTGATCCGGACGAGGACGACAAGTACTCCTCGATTTCCTGCTGTGTCGAATCGTATTCGACCTCCTCCATGACCGGGATTGAGATCCGCGGCTGCGACGCTCCGATCTCGAAAAGGCACAGCGGAGATCGCGGCTGCCACATGTGACGTCGCCCAGATGTAAAAAATTTTTCGGCGGAGAAAATCGTTGCTTTCTTCATTGATTCCATTGCTATCTTGAATAACAGTTTATCGATTACAAAAATCCGGTCTTTTTATAAGATCCGGTTACAATGAAAATCAAATAAAAAAAATTAAAAAATTACAACTTTTTTCTCCTTGTTGTCGAACAAATCACGAGCTCCTGTTTTGCGATCGCTCGCTTGCGTGGGTTCTTCGCCTGCGCCGGGGTTTATCCGTTGACCACCACGCGATCTAGATCCGGTCGGATCTACGCAGTACGACGGGTATTATTTCACCAAGGAAATAATAGCCGGGGGGATTATTTCACCAAGGAAATAATCACCCAATTCTCGGGATCAAAGACCAAGCTTTGATCCGGAGTACGCCTGCGTAGATCTGAGATCCGGTTCCTCTTGAACTCTTGCCTTATTTGGCGTTGACGATCGCCGAGCACCAGATCTGGAAGAGCAAGTCCTCGAAGTCCCAAAGCTTGGATCTTTTTTTAGATCTGAGTCTTGAATCCAGCAGGGCTTCGCCTCTCCAAAAAATCCAACACTTGAACAAATGAACCACCTCTCCTATTTATAGGCCACCTTCACTGTGCCCGCGCACAGGTGGCCGACACGCCTATGGCCGAGCCACCTCAAGGTGGCTCGGCCTTGGCCGAGCCACCTCAGGGTGGTTCGGCCTACACCGAGCCACCTAGAGGTGGCTTGGTTTCGGCCGAGCCCCCCCTTAGTGTTGGGTTTCGTCGTTTTGCTGTTGTATCCGCTTTTTGGTTCTATCCGTGATCCGGTTCTGTGGTTGATTTATCCGAACTTGACTCGTTGACCTGATTTGGTAGTAAATCCGGATCCTGATTAGGCAGTAAATCTGCTTTTGAGTTCGAGTCCGAAACTGATCTTGATTCGATCATGATTCGTCCGAGTCCGCTCTTGGTTGGTTAACTCGTTGACTCTTCAACCCGTTAGCTTGATTCCGCATGCGAGTGGATTTATTTCGTTATTTGCGTGCGGTTCATTAGCCTCATAGCCTCGTTAATTCGCTTCGTCACGTATCGCTTGGCTTCGGCGTTGTGGACTAACAATCGTGTCTGCATACGTCGCCCGATGGTCGGTTCGTCGAATCGGCGTTATCGAGGTGTTAAGGGGGACCTATAGGCAGTTTTCACCCTCCAAGCCGCGGGTCGCCCAGATCCGACCCTCCTACTCGCGGGTCACCCAGATCCGATCCTCCAACCCGTGGATCACCCGGATCCGACCCTCCAACCCACGGGTCACTCAAATCTGACCCGCGCCAGGGTCAAGACAGAAGACGTTCTGCACTTGTTTCATCGATCCCTTCGAGTTCTGCACCTCCGGTGGAGCACCGCGACAGCGTGGATTTGTCCCGATTTAAGATAAAGAGTACGGATCGTCTTAGTCCCTCGCACGCGGGTCGAGGCAAAGCCTCAGTCAAAGAACGCTTGGGTCAGGTGACTGAATCCCGGGCAACTACTCAAGCCGGGGGTCACACACCAAAAACTCCTGTAATTGACCGTCTCGGACAGTGAATTAAAGACCAAGAGCTCGTCAAGATTTCACGCTTACAAATGCGTGACTCTAAACGCATGACTCTTAAGAATGCTAACAAGATGGCAAATCCCCTGAAAGAAACGTATTTATTTGACGATGATAACGTTATACCAGGGGAGTCGTGCCAACACACGATAGGTTGCTCTGGTCATCTGACCGATGAGTCGTACTATCGGGCTGAGGGTACGAATAAGTCTCGGAAGAGAAATAACTAGGAAAAAAATCTCACTGCCCGTGCGTTGAACTTATTAGGGTAGTATTATCAGCGTGTAGATGCCCCAAGACCACTCCGCAGAGGGTCTCGGTATTCGAGAGGATCTCTAACAGAATGGCTAAGTCCAAACCAAAGCGCTTTCGCAAGAAACGATCGCCTGTTCGAGATGGCGAATTCCCGGAAGTTACCATCAATATGGTCAATACGGGAAAGTCCCCGGTTGTTTCAAGTGATTCTAGCCCCGACTTTTCTCTAGGAAGAAAAGTTAACTCGGGAATAGCCCAACTGATATCTCGACTCCAGCTGGAAGCGGTCGGACCTGAACAATCCATAATCACAATTAATATGGCTGATAAGGGAAAGTCGATTCGACCTTCTAGCTCTGACCCGCTTATATCACATCGTCTAACCCGGTTACGATCGGGAAACATTAGACAAAGAGACTACCAGAGAATGTAGAGAGGGTTATCCTCAGATGATGAAGTGTCAGATGACAACTCTGCAGTCACTTCTGACAATACGGTATCTAGTCCCGGTCAGTCCTATCAGTCATTTATGATCAACGCCAAGCAAATCGCTAAAATTCTTGAGGATGCTCTAATCAAGCAGAAAGAAGCATTCAAGATTGAAATGGAAATGGCTATGCAGCGGATGAAGGAAGAACATGACCAACAAATTCGAGTTTTGTCTAATCAAATTGGCGAATCCAGGCATCACAATACTGCTAACCAAGCAGGTAGCGATTCAGGTGTGGATGAACGCCTCAATGCTGATAACCCTCCCGTTGACCAAAGCGCTGGGGGTGGTCCCGCCAAAGATAATAATGTCGAGGGTGACCATATTGTTCCTCTTGGAAATTATTCGAAACATGATACAGACGAGGATGAGAAAATAAAAGACCTCGAGAGCAAAATTAACGCTCTAATGTCTACTCGAGAGGTAAAGAGGGCCGACATTCCATGTCCTTACCCGAGAGAGTGGGATTCAATCCCGTATCCGACGAAGTTCAACCTGATCAACTCCACGCCGTTCGACGGGAAGGGCTCACCCACTCAGCATTTGATCTATTTTAAGTCCCACCTGGGCATGATCTCCGGCAATGAAGCCTTGATGATTCGGTCATTCGTCGGCACCCTTCACGGGCCTGCCTTCGATTGGTACCGTCGTCTCAAGCCTGGAAGTATCAATAGCTGGGACGATATGGAGAGCTCATTCCTCAGCAATTTATTTGATGATGACGTTGAGATATCCATCAGGACACTCTTTGATGAGAAACAGGAAGACGAAGAGATGGTCGACGACTTCATCAAACGTTTCCGAAATAAGGCAATGAACTGCCGAGATCCGATCACGGAGGACTTCATCCTCCAAACATGTCATAACAACCTATCTATTAAGATATTAGAAGTTATGGGAGTCGCACCGTCCAACACATGGAAAGAGTTGAAGATGCACGGAGGGCAGGCCGAACGCTTCCTCAGAAGGAAACAGGCCGAGAGAAGCTAACCGATGGCTAATCCTCCGAACTCAAGCTTCGTCTCCCGTGGTAAGGGGAAGGCTCCTGCAGCAGCTGTCGATGCTAATCAAACGTCACAACAATAATCCTGGAGACAGCAAAAGACTTCGGATTCGATACTCCAAAAAGAGTACTCTTTCAAGGAAGAAGATGTTCCATCCTTTTTGGAATCTCTCCTTGAGAACAACAAGATCAAGCTTCCACCTATCGTAAATCAGGAGGATGCTGATAACATTTTAGATCCAAAGTATTGTGCATACCACAGGAGGATCCTTCATCCTACCAAGGATTGCTTTGCTCTTAAGAATAGCATCCAAACCTTGGTTGAAGCCGGCGTCATAACGTTAGGATAAGCCAGATGAGAGCGGTAACACTACGAAAAGTATACGAGTATAAACTGCTTCTCAATACTCTAACAGGTATATGAGTCTAAACTGTTTCTTTTCTTTCACGGGAAGTTCTTAGAGGATCTTATATTCTTAAGGATAACCCGAACATGCGACTGAGGACAACGTACCCCTCATTGGACCCAGTTTTGTAAAGAAAGCTGGGGGTGGATAATTCATGTAACGGGAAGTTCTCGGAAGAATATTAAATGTAATATTCTTAGGGATAACCGATCATTATGAATAAAGTGATAAATACTAAACTCCCACTGTGATTTCCGAACACCCTTTTGTTAATGACTCACAGTCTTCCACCATAAAAATCCCCTAACGATTAGACTAATTGACGGTGGGACCACCGAAATTCTTTTTGGTTAAATCCACTCAAACTTTCGATGTATCTGTGCACTCAACATCCTCATTGTTAGAGTCCGAACATGGTTCTCAAGATTTTAATGTCCTAATCCTTGACGAATTGTCAAACCCATTCGTGTTAAGTTCTTATCACTTGACACCAAGAATCCCCATTGAGTAATCAGTACAAGTCAACACTCCCACTGTGATTTGTACTCTCACTCCCACTGTTTACCTGGTCAAACCTTCTTACAGTTAGGACCACAACCAAAATCTCATCTCGATTCCTCTAATAAACGAGAGGTCCATAAATCGAGTGATCAAACCTTCCTATAGTTAGGATCATCTCAAACCTCCCACTTGGTCAAACCTTCCTACAGTTAGGGCCAAAACCAAAATCCCCTTTCGATTCCTCCAATGAACGAGAGGTCCACTTTCAAATTGACTGATCAAACCTTCCTACAGTTAGGGTTATCTTAAACTCCCGCTTGGCCAAACCTTCCTACAGTTAAGGTCAAAACCATAATTCACTCTCGATAAACGAGAAACCCAATTTTAATTTAGTAATCAAACCTTCCGACAGTTAGGATTATCCAAATCTTTTTAATTTTCGGAGTGGAGATCCCACTCCTAGCTTCACTCTTTAGATTCTCAAAGTGGATATCCCACCTTGAATTTCCTCTGCATTGAGGATAGAATATAAAGTTCTTCCTCTTCGGTTTCGGGAGATAGAATATAAAATTCTTTCTCTCCTATTTTGGGCTCATCTTTGCCCCAAGAGAAGAGACAATATTTCAACATTATAACTTCAAAATCCGCGCCTTACACGTGTGGGAAATTTTATCCCGAAGCCTAAGTAGGGATAAGTCAGCGCCTAACACGCGTTACCGGGTAGTTTATTCCCGTAAGAAAGATGAAGTCTACGTATTCAATATCGTAGCACTAAGAGAGTTAACTCTCTTAGCATAACGTCACATGCAGAACGGACTTAAACAATCCGCATGCAAGCCCAATTCAAACGGTAATCGGTAAAGGCACGTCAAATCCGTTGAATACTGAGGATTTGCCAAAAATCCTAAGTTAGCGTCTAACACGTGTTGCCGGGTAGTCTATTCCCGTGAGAAACATGAAGTCTACGTATTCAATATCGTAGCACTAAAAGAGTTAACTCTTTTAGCACAACGTTACGTGCAGAACGGATTTAAACAATCTGCATGCTAGCCCGACTCAAACGATAGTCGGTAAAGGCTAATCAAACCCGTTAATGGCTGATAATTTACCAAAAATTCTATAAATGCGGGGTATTGATGCATCAACTTCATTAGTTGGTCTCGTGAATTGAGCATCTAACGAATTCGGGATAAGATCCATATCTACAGATGAAACAACTTTAATAGTTGGTCTTGCAGCCCAGAATTTGGGACCGACACGCTCCAATGCCTTAAGAGCTTAAACTATGTAGACTTCAGCAAACGTACGAGTATAAACTGTGTTAATGCCGGTCAACGTGTCAGCAATCTCGCCGAAATAAGGCAAACGATGATTTCAGGAAATTCAATCGGATTCAGATATGAATTTCTGACGAAGATGATCAGTTCAAAGTCAACTCAATGATACGAGCTAAGTTTGAAACTTACACAACAACTTCAATTCAAGATTTCGACAATGGTCAGACGATAAACGCAGCACCGGAAGAACTTTATCTATTCGACAAAACACTGAATAGACTGAAGGCTGAAGAAGTCAAGAATTAAAGCAGTTCACAGGTCCCTCTACGAAATTGAGGAAAAGACCTATCTTTTCCAAAGCCTTCCAGACTCTTCTATAAAAGAAATGAGTCTGAAATGTTTTGGAGGGGGTATCTGTAGGCGTCTAAAAATGACCTATAGGTGTCTGTACACAGCTCGAGATGGAGAGAAGACAACGAACATCGTTATCCGAGTCTAAGAGGATTATCTGTCGTCGACAAGCACATGAAGTAAAACGACGAACCAAATGGCCAGCGCGTGTCAATCAACTCGCGCGTGTCGGTCAACACGCTCGCGTCAATCAGTTCGTACGCATCGGTCAGCACACGCGCGTCAATCAGTTCGTGCGCGTTGGTCAACGCACGCTCGTCAATCAGTTCGTACACGTTGGTCAACACGCGCGCGTTAATCAGTTCGTGCACGTCGGTCAACATGCACTCATCAATCAACATGCGCACGTCACCCAACCCGTGCATGTCAACCAACGCGCGTTCGATGGTCAGTCCCGCAACGAAGCGTGCAAGTCAACAAATCAGGCAAATACGCGAAACGACGAAAAATACAAGTCCCGAAAAGTCAGAAAACAAAAGTACAGCAAAAAGCTAGACTTCCCGCGCAAGCGCGGATTAGTCGGAATTGACCTGTGGTGGGGAAGGGGGCGGGGGATTCACCGACCCGCACCCCACGCAGGTCGGATTCAACACGAGCCGCGTACGCCACGGGTCGGATGGAATCCCCCCCGCCCCCCCCGCGGGTCAGCGACGTCTCCCGTGCTGTTTTGACCCCCTGACGTGTTTTTCGATGGTTTTGAGCGGTTTTCTCAGGATTTATCTGTTCTAGGGGTTCCTAACTGACTTGATATCATCTACAAACGTGGTTAGGCTGTTATTGACTAAAGATAAGGCCAAATCACTCATTCTCATCCACATACCCGCATCCGGAGCCCTATAAATACAAACCTAGGGCGTCCTTTCAGCGGGGGCGGATTTATTATCTAGATGAGGAGGTGTTGTCGAACTCCAGAGCCAAGAGCCATGAATTTCAGCGAGGGTTAGCGAAATCCCGACGAACTCCAGCATATAGAAGGAGCTATTCGAAGGATCTAAAGCCTGATTCCACCGTTCCTTGAGATTAGACTTGGTCTTAATCTCGAGAAGATCTACTAATTTCGCTTGGTCGATTTCAGCACTTCAATCAAATATTCCCTCGGTGAAGGCGAAGCTCTGCCGAATTTTCCATCAACCGGATCCAGATCAAAGGCGGTCCACGGATATCAAAATCCCTGGCACAGGCAAAGATCCCACGCAAACAGAGACTAATAAATAGGATCTGTGTGTTGTTTGATAAAGTTGTAATCTTTATTTTTCATTGTGTAAGGAGATCTTATAAAAAGATCAACTTTTCTATTTTGTGAACTTGTAATCGATAAACTATTGTAACAGGTTCAATGACAATGAAAAAATCAGCTTTTGACCTAAACACCAAGGAGATACACTCGGCCTGATAAAGCCCTTATCTAACAACTCATGCAATTGAGTCTTCAACTCCCTCATCTCTACTGGTACCATTCGATAAGGTGCTTTTGAGATTGGCACTATTCCTAGAATTAAATCAATAGCGAACTCAATCTCCCTGTCAAGTGGTAACCCTGGCAAGTCTTTAGGAAAAACCTCAGGGTATTCTCGAACAATTGGAATTTCATCCAAAATGACTTCCTTCTTCTCGGTACAAACTACACTAACAAGATAACCCTGACAACCCTTTCTTAGAAGTCTACAAGCTCGCATAGCTGAAATAACATATGGAGGTACACTAACACCCGTCCCCTCAAAATAAAACTCGGACTCCCCAAGAATTCTGAATGAAACTCATTTCTGAAAAAAAAATCTAGATATGCATGATAAGTAGAGAGCCAATCCATACCAAAAAATACATAAAAATCATGAATGTCAAGTAACACAACAGTCACAAGCATGGTTCGATCTCCCACTATGACCTCACATCCCTTAAAGATGTGATTAGTGGTCATGCAATCGCCGAATGGGGTGGAAACTGATAGTTCAGATTCTAAAAATTCTGGAGTTCTGTCCAACTTACTAGCAAAGCTATGAGATATAAATGAATGAGAAGAACCAGAATCAAACAACACATGTGTGAGCTGAGAGGAAATAATAAGTGCACCTGTAACAATGGAGTTAGATGTGAGAGCATCTTGCTTCGTCAAGGCAAATACTCTCCCTTGTGCCATAGATTTCTGGCCATCACCAAGTGTAGGCTTCACTTTCTGATCATCGGTCTTGGGTCCCTTCCTTATTGGACAATCCTTCACAATATGTCCCTACTTACCACACTTATAACAGCCTTGAAATAAAGGACAAAAAAGGCCTTTGTGATTATTACGACATCTATAACACTGTCCATCATGTCTCTGAATAGGAGGACCTATCCTCTACACAAACTGCCCCGTTCTCTATACTGGAACTCCTAACCCCTGAAATGCTGACTTCTTAAAAGGCCTAAAACCTGACTTATAATGTGTACTTTTGTGTTTACCGTTCAAACAGGCATTTTTGATTACTCTCGTTCCTAACCCGCTTCTTCTAGTCCCAGACTTTGTTTAGTTCATCTATAATCTTTTCTCCCTTACTTTCTTTTTCAGCCCTTTTTGCTTGCTCCACTACCTCTTTAAAAGTCTTTGACATGACCACTGTAACATTCTAATGGATTTCTAGCCTCAGCCCATTCTCAAACATCTCTATCTTATCAAATTCTTCTGCAACTAGCTCAGGTGCACAACTAGCTCAGGTGCATATCGAGATAACTCATTAAAGTTAGCTTCATATTCTTCCACTGTCATGTCACCCTGCTGCAAATCCATAAGTTCCCTCTTCTTACGAGATCGGATATACAAGGGAAAATATTTCTCTCTGAATAATTTAATAAATCTTCTCCAAGGAATATCCTCCCCCTAAAGTGATAAACTGGCCTCCTTAGTTTCCCACCAAATCTCTGCATCTCCCTCTAGCATAAAGGTAGCATAAATAACTTTTTGTTCCTCTGAACACCCCAAAGCTCTAAAGTACTTCTCTATTTTTTTGAGTCATTCCTGTGCCACCGCTGGATCAGAACCTCCCTAAAAAGATGGTGGAGACATCTTCTTAAACTTTTCAAAATCACTGCTAATAGGTTTAGTATTCTTTTGTGTATTTAGTACTTCACTCAGCTTCTCAGTTGCCTCTGTCTGCTTTTCAAGGATCTCCATTTGCCTCTCCATTAAACCACTCTGCATTTCAATAAAACTGGTGAGTCCTTCAACACCTTACTGAGCTCCAGTAATCCCTCTCGTAGTCCTAGTAGTACTGGTAGCCATACCCCCACGAGTTCAGGGTCCTAATCTTCTCCTAACATTCCCATCAGGAGCCTCATTTGTAACATTAGGGGTCTCAATGTTTTGTTGACCTGTATCATCATTTCAACCAACCCTAGTCTAGGGACGCCTACTCGATTGGGGTATACTTGAAGGAAGCGTAACCCCTGCATTAGCCTCAAGTCTAGGAGAAGAGCGCCTCATTGCAACACTAGAACCACTCTTGCCACGAGCCATCTCAATCTAATATTACCAAGATAAATATGTTTAGTACAAAATTTTCATCATATTAAATTTTATTAAATCAATTCATACCATATTCATTACAAGCATAAGTAATCAAATAATATTTTCATGAAACACGTACATTGGACATGCCTTAAACTATAGACTAAGCCTTTTACCTTTAAGAAAACAAAATTAAAGAAATTATGGGATCCATGGTTCTAAACTTATATACTTCTATACCCAAAAGTTGATCTGATAACGTTCATATTATCCTCGACCACACTTCAAAAATAAATTAGCCATCATCATTATTATTTCCTCTAACTCTAACTAGGACCTACAACCAAGCTCTGATACCAATCTGTCATGACCCCAAATTCCGAACCTAAAAGGAATATTAGAGCCGGACTAAACCTGTGAAAAATCCTCCAAAATATGCATTCATTAAAAGACCATCAAAATAAACTTTTCATCAAACTAAAATTAATAATAAATATTCTCTATAATCCCAAAAGTCAAAGTACTCCAATTAACTTGAAATAAAAACAAATATTCCTTAACTTGAAATAAAACTCGACCTCTAGGAGAGAATCACATTATTACAAAACTCTCAATTCATCAACTAAACATCAAGGAATTTATTTAACCTTCACCTAGAAATTAATAACAATCTCGAATTATATTCCTTGCTCCGTTCTAAGAATTTGACAAATCCTCAATTCCACCTAATCCCGAGTCTCTGAAAATAATGAAAACAACACAATGAGTTCACAACTCAATAAGTGGATAAATACATACATTAGACACTGATTTTACAAAACTAAAATAAATTCAGTTGATAAGCAAAGTACTAAAACAATAAAAATTATAATGTAACATTTTCAAAATATATACATGTAATGGAAATAAGTAGGTCACGTCTCAATATGATCAACACTTTGATACTCTGGTTGACTTGGCAAACCTCACTATTATATAGCCCATGGTCGGGACGATGAGACCCAAACTTGGGCTCTTAGTGAAAGCACCCTAATGCCACTAGGAAAGAACCCTAGAGGGGGGTGAATATGATTTATGCTAATCTAATCTGATTTAATGCTAATTAAAAACTAATAAGAAATATCCTAGCAAATAAGATATGCAATGAGATATATGCAAGGATAAGAAATATAAACAAGAGTAAACAAATAGTGTAAATAATATAGTGGACAAACTAAATAATGAGACAATGGCGATATGAGTAATGAGCACAAGTATAAATGAACGCCAATATAACTCAAACACAATCAAATAATCACGGAGTTCGGACCTTCCATCCTACATCTCTGCTCCCCACTCCCGGGGAGAAATCCACTACACAACCAAGTTTTCAATGTCACCTGAATAACGTTTTACACCTCACAACTCGGTTTTCTAGCTCACCGAAAACTTTACAATCACTCACAATGTAAACACACTAACTACCACCTCGAGTGTTGGTCTCTAGCCCGTGTCTCCCTCAAGTGTTAGGAATTACAGCCTCTCTCTAGGTATTACCACCTACCCCACTCCTCTTGGGACGATCCCGTCTCTCACCACATACTCCTCTTGGTGTACTAGTGTATTACAAGGTGAACCTTACAATTTAGGCACTCAATAAATGATTGTTCTCTAAACAAGGTGAGAACTCAATTAAGCACAACTCAAAGTTACAATCTCTCACAACCCTAATTATACTATCTATGAAATACTATAAGCTTAAGTGGGTGTGTGTAACAATGAGATTTAATAAAACAAAATCAAACTAAACTCAATATAGATTCTAGCTTATGGAAATGAAAATCAAACATATAAAATAGCTAGATTGAGTTTAGAAAACTTCTCTAGATAACAACAGAGAGAACGAGAAGAGTTGAATGCTCAAACACCAATAGATGATCTCCCCAATCTCTTGTGAAAGTTTCTTCACAAACATACTCTTAAACAAACTTAAACAAAACATAAACACCCTTAAACTTGTTTTAAACAATTCTCTTAAAAATTACACTCAGAAGTTAGAGGGTATGGGGTATATATAGGATAAAGAAATAACCCTAAAAACTAAGGGAAAACATCACAAAATGAAAAAATAACAGAAACTAAAAAAGTCTGGAAAACTAACCGTTATCATGTCGTCAGTCGACTGACGGGTTTCATCAGTCGACTGATGAGCTAACCATTGTAGGCATTTTTCAGCTCATCAGTCGACTAACGACCTTATCAGTCGACTGATGATCTCATCAGTCGACTGGTCAGTCAACCAAAACAAGATAGAAACATTTTGTTGATTCCAAGCATATTCTTTAGTCGACATATCAGTCGACTGATCTCATCAGTCAACTTACCAGTCGACTAATAACAAGTTATCAGCCTGAATCAAAACAGAAATCTAATTTTTGAAGTGCCTTTAAAAATAGCAAATAAATTCCAAAAATTTTGAAAGTTTGGGAAATGTTTATAAACATGTAAATGAACATGTTACAAAAAGAATTTTTAGAATTGCACTTCACAATAATGAAAACTTATCATTTTACAAAAATGTTCAAAACATGCAAACTTAATATACTTGAAATGTAATGTTGGCATAAACCAAGTTTTAAAACTTTGTAAAATAATTTTATAGACTTAATAAACTATGTATAAAGTGATATTTAAGTCTATAAACTAATAAAATAATATTTTATCAAAAACACCTATATTTTGATAAAATCAACAAATACGTGTGTGTGAATAATATGAGCTTAAAATATTAACACACAAGTATAAACCTATACTACAAACATTATAAACTATATACCCAAGCTTGATGAAGGTCTTCAATGAGCTTGACTTGGTAAACTTACGGATGAAGCTTGAACTTGGATCTTTAACTTGAATTGCATAGGCTTCAACCACTATTCCGCCAACCTCCATTGGATATGATCGTCAATGGCGCAATTCATCCATCCTCCAACATCGTTGTTTATCTAGAATACCTAATAAGAAACACAAATACTAGACAAACAATATTAGAAATTGTTTATAATCATCAAAACAATATTAGAAGATGTAGGCTCATAACATGAGACCTAACAATCTCTCTCTTTTTTATGATAACAAACAATCTACACAAAGAGTATATAAGATATACAATAAAGAACAATACTCTTAAAAAATACTCACAATTCACTTGTTTCTTCCCCTTTGGCAACATCAAAATGGGGAAACAAAAGAATAAGAGAGCGAAAGCTTTCCCTATCAATAAGCATGGATGAGTATCAAACATAAAAGTATATAAGGATTGCTCCCCCCTATCAAAATGCCATATGGAATATATACAATAAAAGATCATGGCAAACATATGTGAGCAAGCATAGATAAAAGTATGCTAAACACCACTCACATACAATAAGACAATGAGAACACATGATGATATGTCATTATGAAATAGTGTCTCATTACACAAACATAAAAACAATGTATAAAATAGATTTATGAAATCAAAAGAGGAAGAACATGAGAATCATGCAAAAAGTTTTCAAATGAAAACAAATCAAACAAATGAGTTCATAAATCAAAAGAAATCCATAAAAGCAAACCATATAAAGTAAGAGAGGCAAATATATCAAGCTCTTGAGCTTGTTCCAACCCATATAAACATTTTTAGCACCCAGTAAACATGATTTGGGAAATAAACACCCAATAAACCCGGAGGGTTATATAAACACAAACCTCTCATCAAAGTTCAAAACCAATAAAATGAAAATTGAAAGTTTTGACTTAAAAATTTTAATAAACCAAGAAATAAAAAATAAAAACATTTAAAGATCTTGGTTTACAAATCAAAAAGGTTTTTGCACCCAAACACTATTGGTGCCGAAAAACTTATAGACATGACCCCTATCCATAAAGCTCAAAACCCTAGGGTTATGAACCCTCTTGGGTGTATTTGGTGCACGAATACGGTCAAAGCAAAAATTATGCAAATGACCTTTCCGATTGTAATAAGTGTAATGAAAGAGGCCCATATGATTTTGTTGATCATAAACAAGTGCATGGGAACCATTTGCGAAAATAGGTTGTTCTTTAAAATTATTTTGCAAACGGGAAACTTTCTTCAAATCAAAACAAAATTTGGCCAAATGACCAAATCTACCTCAATGATTACATCTATACACATGGGCATGCTTATGATGAACATGATGAGTGTGTGCATGTACATGCGAATGTGATAAAGAAACTTGATGAGATGCACAAGGAGCATTAGCATTTTTAGGTTTATGTGCATCATAACAAAACTTAGCTAAATGGCATTTACGATCACAAATAGAGCACTTATAAATTTTGCTATACAAGTATGCATAGTGTGTAGATGATTTAGCACACTTGTCCATAAGTTTCTTATGGTTATCAATGCATGTGGTGAGAGTTGAATCTAAAGATGAAATATGATTTTTAACAATATTCAACTCATCATTAGGCATAGAGGCATTGACATTAGAAGTAGAACATATATGATCATTTCTAAAAGAATTAAACTCATTTCTAATGTTCTCTACTTCTAATATGGCATTGTTCTTAGCATGAGATAAGCTAGAAATGGATGAGGTCAATTTTTCATTTTCCAAATTTAATAAGTCATTTTTTTCTTTAAACATAGTATTTTCTTTTGCAATGACATCAAATTTGGAACCTAGCAACTCATGATCAGATTTCAAATTAACATGCTTGCTTTTTAAATTTACATAATTATGATGCAATTTGTTGCAGGCTTTCATTAATTTCTCATATGCACATGTGAGATTAACTATAGATGATTCACTATCGGGTTCGGACTCGCAAATCTCACTAGGGCTATCGCCTAGTGCCCATGTGCACGATGATGCTCCACACTCACTTGAAGAAGAATCCTCCAAACTACGTCGGATTTCCTCCAAGTTGCCTTGATGTGCTTCTATGAATTTTCATAAATTGTAAGCACTATCAAAATGAACAAATTTGTTAGAAATGGATGAGTCAAAAGAATTAAGCAAGAATTCTAACAAGAGCTTGTTCATTGTAAACATTCTTTTATCTTTATCACTCCACTTGGATTTCTCCATAGTGGGTACAATATAAGCACAATCTATAATATCCCATAAATCAAAATATCTAGATCTAACAAATATATTAAACCTAGAACACCATTGGTCATAGGAAAAATTATCTATTCTAGGAGCAGCATTAGGATCATAGCCCAAACAAGGTGCACAATGTAGGTCCATAATTAAACTATATGCAAGCAAAATAACAATAAATCTCAAAACTAGATTAGAACAAAAAGATAACTTGGATCTTTAACTCAAGGTGATTAGACCTTAAATCAAAAAGCACCAAGCTCTGAAACCAATTGAAAGTACCCTAGAGGGGGGGGGGGGGAATAGGGTTATTATTAATCTTATTAGATATTAATGCCGATTAAAATTATTTAACAAATATATCCTAACAATATTGATATTCAATTTGATATATGTAAGGATATATGAACAAGAGTAAATAACAAGCAAACACAAACACAAGATATGATCACAGAGTTCGGACCTTCCGTCCTACGTCTCCGCTCTCCACTCCCAGGGAGAACTCCACTATCACAACCGGGTTTTCTATGCTCACCCGAGTAACGTTTACACCTCACAATTTGGTTTTCTAGTTCACCAAAACTTTACAACACACACAATTGCACTCACACTCTACACCCTCTAAGTGTTGGTCTTTAGCCCGTGTTTCCCTCAAGTGCTCGGAATTACGACCTACCTCTAGGCATTACAACCGATGCCACTCCTCTTGGGACAACCTCGTTTCTCACCACATACTCCTCTCGATGTATAAGTGTGATACAACATATAACTCACAATTAAGCAAAATACAATAAAATATTCTCTACAATAGGTGAGAACTCAATGTAAGCTCAATCTCACAAATTACAATTCCACAACCTAATATATGATGTATGAAATGCTACAAGCTCAAATAGAGTGTGTGTGATAAAATGAGTATAAATAAAATCTAACTCAATTAACAAACTAGCAATAATAAGAATCTGAAAATCAATAATAAAATTGCTAGAGAAAAGAGTTAGAAAAACTTCTCTATAATCACAAAGAGGTTGAAGAAGATTGAGGATGAATTCCTTAATTGAAAATGCAAGCATCCTCTTTGTAAACTCAAACACCAAACTTAAACTTGAGAAAAAAACTTTTAAACACTTAAAACTCTTGTTAAAAACCCTCTTTCTAAAACTATATTCTGATAAGAACAATTTGGGTTTATATAAGAAGAAAACCAACGCACAAAACCCAAACAAATCCAGCAAAAAGACAAAAAAGTATAAGGCTGGAAAAACTAGTCGTTGTGCCGTCAGTCGACTCACGGGTTTCATCAGTCGACTGATGAGCTGACCATTGTAGGCATTTTTTAGCTCATCAGTCGACTGACGATATTATCAGTCGACTGATAATCTCATCAGTCGACTGGCCAGTCGACCAAAATAAAACAAAAACTATTTGGTAACGAGCAATGAGCACAAGTATAAATGAATGCCAATGCAAACTCAAACACAATCAAATAATCACGGAGTTCGGACCTTTCATCCTACATCTCTGATCCCCACTCCCGGGGAGAAATCCACTACACAACCAAGTTTTCAACGTCACCTGAATAACGTTTTACACCTCACAACTCGGTTTTCTAGCTCACCGAAAACTTTACAATCACTCATAATGTAAACACACTAACTTCCACCTCGAGTGTTGGTCTCTAGCCCGTGTCTCCCTCAAGTGTTAGGAATTACAACCTCTCTCTAGGTATTACCACCTACCCCACTCCTCTTGGGACGATCCCGTCTCTCACCACATACTCCTCTTGGTGTACTAGTGTATTACAAGGTGAACCTTACAATTTAGGCACTCAACAAATGATTGTTCTCTAAACAAGGTGAGAACTCAATTAAGCACAACTCAAAGTTACAATCTCTCACAACCCCAATTATACTATCTATGAAATACTATAAGCTCAAGTGGGTGTGTGTAACAATGAGATTTAATAAAACAAAATCAAACTAAACTTAATATAGATTCTAGCTTATGGAAATGAAAATCAAACATATAAAATAGCTAGATTGAGTTTAGAAAACTTCTCTAGATAACAACAGAGAGAAGGAGAAGAGTTGAATGCTCAAACACCAATAGATGATCTCCCCAAGCTCTTGTGAAAGTTTCTTCACAAACAAACTCTTAAACAAACTTAAACAAAACTTAAACACCCTTAAACTTGTTTTAAACAATTCTCTTAAAAATTACACTCAGAAGTTAGAGGGTATGGGGTATATATAGGATGAAGAAATAACCCTAAAAACCAAGAGACCCTTGAAAATGTTTTGACTTCTAGGCGTGAAAACGTTTGGGTGTGTTGCTGGAGACCCTTGCACCTGAATTAGGAAGCGCGTCGAAGTGCTGAGGGAGGCTCAGGTTTGATTTCGATTGGATTTATGTTCCTTTCTTGGTGTTGTAGTCGTGATTCCTGAGTAGGATTTAAGTTCTTGGTTCTTGTTAGGGTTTTGAAATTTCGGGGTTAACATTGGATATATTCCATGAAAAATGACAATTTGGGTCTTCAAATTGGTTTCAATCATGCAATTGATGCTGGAATTTACACAAGAATATGTAAAGCAAATCCCTTTTAGCATTTGAAGATTCCTAAGTTATATGATGACAGTGGAAGCTGTAATGTAAAGTCATTTATTGATTCTTGATCCTTTTTTTTGGTAGCTTAAGAACCATTACATGAAATAGATCATTCTGCTTTGATTCTATATAATGTTTCCTCAGATACAGGACTAATTGGCCACTAGGTTCACTAAGAATTGTGTTATTTGTTGTATTATTCAAATTGGTTATAATTATGCAATTGTTGTTGGAATTTACACTTTACTAGTCAAGAAGATGTGGTCAGCACTTCCTCTTCTACTTGGCTTACTCAAGAAGATGTTATCAATATTTTGATGTGACCTCTTTAGCATTTGAAGGTTCCTAAGTTACAAGGTCGATTTTGTATTTTAACATCCTCTTGTATTTTAATGCTATTTCTATCTGATGCTTCCTTCTCTTCATTAAAGTGTTTTGAATAGATGTTTCTTCCACTTATTTCTTATTAACAATGGCATCCAAGTGAACCTAGTTTTAATGTGCTTTAATTCCTGTGATGTTTGCTAATGTTCCAGAGCGCACATGATGAGCTTCAAGCTTTTTTTTGAGGAAACAGTCGAACTTGAAGCTAAATACCAGAAGCTTTATGAACGTTTGTACAAGAAGGTAATCCATCATTAGCAGCTCGAACTTGAAGCTAAATACCAGAAGCTTTATGAACGTTTGTACAAGAAGGTAATCCATCATTAGCAGCATATTGTTATATAGCAAGTACACTGATGCTAACTATGAAACCTTGAGACTTCTAGGCTTTTTTCTGAGTTCAGCCTGGGTACTATGCTAGCATCTAAGTATCGTTTCATATTAATTTTTCAGTGTTATGAAATTGTCAACGGTCTACTCGAAGTCGAAGGTGTTACTGTCGTAGCTCCAGAGGAACCCCTGTCTAAAGCTAAAGCTCCTGAAAGTTTGTAAAAGATCTGAAGATTAAAAAATGTTTGCATGTAGTTTATGTGGATACGACGCTGATGATATTTTCTTTCTGTAGCTAATGGTGTACCAATTTCTGGCTCACCGCAATGAAGTCACATGAAGTTTTGGCTAAAACGGTATCCAAGAGGCGTCGCTTTTTTCCTTTATCGTTCAGTTTACTTATTCACAGTAACATGATATGTTCTTCTCTCATGAGTTCAGATCTAGGAGCATGATGAAGGAGCTCTAAAGTACCTCAAGAATATTAAATCACGTATAATTGATAACCCTAAGGGTTTCAAACTAGAGTTTTTCTTTGACACTAATCCATATTTCAAGAAGTCTGTTCTCACAAAAGCGTATCACATCATCAATGATGATGAGATAATCCTATATTGTGCAATTGGGTAGCTCTTTTTGGTCTAGTCAGTGATCACCCTATTCTTCCCCCATTTTATTCGATCGTGTTTACTAACTCAGCTCTTGGGTTATTTTTAGGACAGAGATTGAATGGTTTCTTGGTAAGAACTTGACTCAAAAGATCTCAAAGAAAAATGCAGAGGGGTCAGAGAATGCCCAACCTATTACTAACATTGAAGACTATGGGAGCTTCTTCGACTTCTTTAATCTCCCTGACGTTCCTAAGGATGATTATGGCATCATGAACTACAAGGAAGATACAGAGGCTTTACTTATGTCATGACAGGGGAAGCTTTAGTAATGACCCTTTTTTTTGCCATTTACTTTGGCATGCTGGACAGCTGCTGAAGGAGACGGAGCAGAATTATGATATAGGGTGAGCTCTTCTAATTGTTTCTTGGAAGTAGCCAGAGCAACGCTAGTTAGATAAGTCTACAATTTTCCTTTTATATATTATTATGTTATACTGAGGGTAGTGTTCTCATCCCAGGACTACTATCCGTGACAAGATTATCCCAAATGCTGATTTCATGGTTCACTGGAGAGGCTGTTGAAGAAGATAGTGTTGTAGAATTAGGAGAGAATAATTAACGAGGATGACGAAGACGAAGAAGAGAACGTGAATTTTAGAGTGTATAGATGTTTCAATTTCTTCTAGTATACACAGGTTGGCTGAGAAATGTTATACAGATGTCATTGGTTTTGAACATGTTTACACATTTGTTTCTTTTCCCCCTCGTACGTGAAATTGTACATGTCTAATGGAAAATCAAAATTTTCTATGTGATACATTACTTGGTATTCAGAGAAAGAAAAAAATGAATATTCATTGACAGCATTCCTATAGCATCTGTATCCTGATGACTCTTGAAAAATTGCTCTGCTTGTGTTATATAAATGTTTTTGTAGCTAAATTCTTGCTGCAGAATGTAATAAAGTATAAATGTGTAGTGTGTTCTTTTGTGATGTTCTTCTGCCTATATTATATAAATGATTTAATAAACTATTTGGCAATTTATTAAATCCCAAACGGTTGTAACCGTTTGGGCAAAATTCCAAACGGTTACAACCGTTTGGGCAAAATCCCAAACGGTTACAGCCGTTTGGGATTTTTCCCAAACGGTTGTAACCGTTTGGGCGACCGTTGGGTAGACTTTTTCCCAACGGCTTTAGCCCAAACGGTTCTTTTTTTAGCCCAAACGGTTGTAACCGTTTGGGACTGTATTTTCCCAAACGGTTCTAACCGTTTGGGCTGTCCTGTTTTGTACTAGTGTTATACGTATTAGTCATCATCTAAAAAATTTATGGGAAGGCGTGGGAGATTGCTACAGGTACAGGTTTGGTTATTAGCCTTCATATTCAAAAATAATTTCATAATCGGCATTGAGATCCAATCTAAAGTAAGAATACAAATGGATATGCCATACAATATGTATTTGGTTTAATATAATATGAACAAAATAAAATAATACCTAGGCACATAGCCATGGCTGAAATCTCAAACATGGAGACCAATGTATATTAATGTTGGTGTAGATTCATTACTTAATATAGGATTTGAAATATCTACCTCGCTTAATGCTTATTTCCCAAAGAATCAATTGCTTCAACCTGAGATCTTCAGTCTCTCATCCTTTCTTCTCTCTTTGATTTTCTTTTCTTTTTTTTTTCTTTTATGCGGCAGAACAGACGGGAAAAAGAAGAATAGGTTGACGAGAAAAGAAGTAGGGTTTCTAGCTATTATAAAGATTCTTTTTTTTACTAATAGACCCTCTAACAAATTTTACATAAAAGCCCCTTTACTTTCCTTATATATATCTAGCCAAAAACTTAGAATTATTACACATATCCAATGGGGGTTCGCGGAATAATGGAATGAAGCAATGCAATTCAAGTTCAAAATCCAAGTTTATACTTCATCCGTAAGTTTACCAAGTCGTGCTTATTGAAGACATTCATCAAGCTTGGGTATATTTAGCATAGGTTTATATTATGTGTGTTTAGTAATTTAAGCTCAATATCATATGCACACACATTTTATTGGTTTATATATATATATATATATATATATATATATATATATGTTGTGCGCAGCGGAAATTTCGGCAGAGTTTCTGGTGCACAATAAGAGAGAAAGATCGATAATAAGAATTCCCGTCTCACCAAGGAGACAAGAATCTGAAGCGGATATCTCAAACCAAGTGAGTATCGGCTCTTCCTCTCATCAGTTCTAGGACTAACCTGTCGAGGGATCCTACAAGCTATTACAATGGCCACAAACTCAAACAATCAATTTTACGTGGTTCGGCAAACTGCCTACGTCCACGGGGTAAGGAGGGGGGGATCTACTATTATAGAGAAAAAGAATACAATGGGTTTACAACTCTCACAATCTAAACCCTCAAATAGGCTCCTTGCTTTTCTTCACAAGAAAAGGTCAGCCTCCAAATACTTTTTCTCTCTTCTCAAAACCCGAGACAACCACCTCTCTCTTTTTCTTTGCTGCGTTTTCTCCAAGAAACAAAGCCGCCGAAAGAATCCACCTTACACCGCACGCCGCCTTCTGGTTTCTCCGCTCCCCTCAATTCCTGCGCTTGCACCTGCACTCACCAAGCCCGAAGAAGAAAAAAAACCTAGCTGTCACTTTTATAGGCATAAAAGTCGGGTGGGCCTCCAAAAGATCCAGCGGATAAACCTCCACATTAATTTTATTCTCTTCACGTGGATCTTCGGGTGTCCTCCTTTACCCGCTGGACTCTTTGTATCCACATTCTTTCACACGTAAAGGAAAGGAACGTGGACCCCACTCACAATTCTCCACCTCGGCGAAGTTTTCTCAAAACTGAGTCGACACCAACCAAAACAAATGTCTCACTTGTTGTGTCCAGTACGAAGTGAAACAATTCACGACAACGGACTCAATCCATAATAAGTCGAGAGCCCAAATGAGAATGCGAACACTCTCCAAATGTCGGTATAACCTCACCAAATCGATCTCACCCCCATCAAAATCCAACCCGGCTGCATCTGAAAGACTGCCTACGTATCCTCTTGCCCAAGGAATCAAGCCGAACGTAGTTCACCCAAATGGCCTCCAAATGCCTCAATCCACTAGAAGAGTTCGCAACCCTTCTCCAATATCATCAACTCTGCGGCTGATAGCACCTCCAATGGCCTCAAACACCTCCACCTGAGGTGAACCACTGACCATATCTAAGCTACATCTATCAGCTGCACTCGAATTAAAACCCAACTCATCATCTGCACCCAAATCCAAATGACTTCCACGCCGTGTCACCTCAGCTGGAATCCCAACCAATGCAGAATGACCTCGAGTATGTGGGAAAATCCCTACCCAATGTGGAGTAGCATCAGTCTCCACCCGCTGCGATACCTCTAAGGTCTGTCCAAAACTCTCCACCTGCTGAGAGTCAATCGGCTTCCTCATCGAAGCTTCATCCAAAGTGACACTACCAGACCTATCTTCCAATAGAGTTTTACCTCCAATCACAGCAGTTGACAACTCTTTAATAGGATGACCCAAATATGTCGAAGCCTCTGTCCAGAAACTCTTCTGCAGACCATTGCTTGACAACAAACACCGATCCTCCTCCAGCAAGACACGGTCTTCCAAATTTGTCACCCTATCTAGTTGCCCCAAGATTTCCTTTCCAACAAAGTGTCTCGAAATGCCGTGAGCTCGGCTCCAACACAGAAACAGGTCCATCTTGTACCTCCCACCAGAATGGAGTACCTTCACCTTTCTGTCTCTTACACACTTCTTCAATCTGTTGGATACTACTAGGACTTTCTCCAAAGGGGATTTGGTTGCAACCCAAACACGCCTAGAATAGCCACCAACAAAGGAAACCAAACGCCTATTACCTCCCAATGATGCCCCCTTGGAAGGCCCCCAAACATCCACGTGAACTCCTCCAGAACGACCCTTAGCACGGTGAATAGAGGTGCCACACTTCACCTCGGTCTTCTTGCTCACATCAACATGTTCACTGGACTTCAAACTGCAGGTCTTCGCAACCTCTTTTAATCTATGCGAGGAATCAATACTGGAATGGCCAAGCCCCAAATGCCGCAGTCTAGTCGAATCAACAGAAGTCGTCAGCTCTCCACCTGCCACTATACCTCCAGTCAAGTAATACAGGTTATTTCTCCTGACGCCCTTCATCAAAATACGAGAGTCTCTCGCAATCTCGAGAACCATGTCCTCAACACGAACCTTCAGATCCTCTCCAACCAAAGCTCCAATCGAGATCAAGTTCTTCCTCAAAGAAGGAACATATTTCACATCATTTAACTCTCTAACAGTCCCGTCAAACATCTTTATGCGAATTCTTCCTATCCCAAGGATCTGGCATGCACGGTTATCAGCCATGTACACCACACCACTATCCACCAGCTTCTCAAAACTGGAGAACCATTCCCTTCTAGGGCACACATGATAGGTCGCACCACTATCCAACATCCATTCAGATTCCTCCGAATAGCTATCTGTAGGACTGATAGAAAGCGAATAAATAGAAGAGTCAGAATTATTACCATCCGATACGATGTTTGCTTCTGATGATGGTTGCTTCCCTTTTCCCTTCTGCTTATTCTTCATCCATTCGTCGAGCTTTGGGCAGTCTTTCTTCCAATGACCAGTCTCCTTGCACCAAGCACACTGATCTTTTCCAATTGTAGGATGCCCTACTCTAGACTGTGACTTCCAATTCTTCCGGTTTGGATTCTTTCCTCTTGCGACCAACGCCTCTGCTACCGACTCAGTCGAATTCTCCTTATCCTTCTTCCGAAGCTGATAATTCACCAATGCAGCAGTGACCTCACTATACGAAAGTGATGCCTTCCCATTAATCAGAGTAAGAACGAAGGTCTCATATTCCTCGTCGGGCAAGGAACTCAACAACAGCAACGCCTTGTCCTCATCTTCAATCTTGACATCCACATTCGCCAAATCCGCAAGAAGCTTTGTGTAGTGGTTCATGTGATCTCTAATGGAGGTTCCCTTCTTCAACTGGAAACGATAAAGTCTCCTCTTCAAATGCAAGCGGTTCTCAACACTCTTTGTCAAATACTTGCTTTCGAGAATCTCCCAAATCTTCTTCGCAGAAGTCTCATTCATCACATCATATTTTAGATCTTGAGTCAAACAAGACCTAATCACACCACACGCCGTTCGATTCATCTTCTTCCAAACCTTCTCTTCAATCTTATCTGGCTTGCTCCTCTTCAAATGCAAGCGATTTTCCACACTCTTGGTCAAATACTTGCTTTCGAGAATCTCCCAAATCTTCTTCGCAGAAGTCTCATTCATCACATCATATTTTAGATCTTGAGTCAAACAAGACCTAATCACACCACACGCCGTTCGATTCATCTTTTTCCAAACCTTCTCTTCAATCTCATCTGGCTTGCCATCTAACTCCAATGTATCCTCCAAATTCTGCGCGTTCAGCGCATCCAAAACCTCGCATCTCCATAATCCAAAATTGTTTGTGTCATTAAACTTCTCCACATCTATCTTCATAGAGTGGATATTCAAACTCTGAATGGTCTTCGCGCCAGAAGCACCACCCTCGACACCCGAAGCACCTTCTTTCCCCGACATCTTACGCAAAGATCGATAATAATTCCCGTCTCACTAAGGAGACAAGAATCTGAAGCGGATATCTCAACCAAGTGAGATATCGGCTCTTCCTCTCATCAGTTCTAGGACTGACCTGTCGAGGGATCCTACAAGCTATTACAATGGCCACAAACTCAAACAATCAATTTTACGTGGTTCGGCAAACTGCCTACGTCCACGGGGTAAGGAGGGGGGGGGGATCTACTATTATAGAGAAAAAGAATACAATGGGTTTACAACTCTCATAATCTAAACCCTCAAATAGGCTCCTTGCTTTTCTTCACAAGAAAAGGTCAGCCTTCAAATACTTTTTCTCTCTTCTCAAAACCCGAGACAGCCACCTCTCTCTTTTTCTTTGCTGCGTTTTCACCAAGAAACAAAGCCGCCGAAAGAATCCACCTTACACCGCACGCCGCCTTCTGGTTTCTCCGCTCCCCTCAATTCTTGCGCTTGCACCTGCACTCACCAAGCCCGAAGAAGAAAAAAAACCTAGCTGTCACTTTTATAGGCATAAAAGTCGGGTGGGCCTCCAAAAGATCCAGCGGATAAACCTCCACATTAATTTTATTCTCTTCACGTGGATCTTCGGGTGTCCTCCTTTACCCGCTGGACTCTTTGTATCCATATTCTTTCACACGTAAAGGAAAGCAACGTGGACCCCACTCACAATATATACATACATGTTTTGGTTTTCAAGTTTATATAAATATAAAATTACATATTTCAAATTTATTGTTTTGATTTGGTTTAGCCTTATAGATATGAAACAAATATACATTCATATACATATTTTACGTTTCATATATATCATTTTGTTAAATACATATTGTGCAAAACTTTATTTTTGCATAATATTGAGTTTTTGGTTTATAGACTTAACAACAATAGTTTATATCTTTAATAAAATCTATAAATTTGTTTTACAAAGTTTCTAAACTTGGTTTATGTCAAAACATTAAAATTCAAGTATCTGATGTTTTCATATTTTGGACATATTTGTGAAATGATGATATTTTACAAATGGGAGGTGCTTTTTCAAAACTAGATTTTGTAACATGATTATTATCATGTTTATAATCATTTTCCAAAGTTTTATATTTTTCTGATTTTATTTGCTATTTTTAAAAGGAGTTTGAAAATTAGTTTTACTATTCAAATCAGGCTGATAATGTGTTATCAGTCGATTGATACATGTGTTCAGTCGACTAAAGAAATCACCTGGAATAAGAAAAAGTTTCTATTTTATTCTGGTTAACTGACCAATCAATTGATGAGGTAATCAGTCGACTAATCGTATTCTTTAGTCGACCGATGAGTTGCTAGTTCCCTGTAACGGTCAGCTCATCAGTCGACTGATCAGTCAACCGACGACATCATAGCTGCTAGTTTTCCAGAGTTTTTAATTTTTATTATTTTGTCTTTTTTGTGATGTTTTCTCTTGGTTTTTGGGGTTGTTTCATGAGCCTATATGTACCCCATGCCCTCATACTTCTGATGTGACTTAAGAAAGTTTTTAAACAAGTTTAAAGGGTGTTTAAGTTTATTTTAATGTTTGTTTCAAGTTTGGTTTTGTGAAGATAATTTCACAAGAGCAAGTGGAGATCATCTTTTGGTGTTTGAGCGTTCACTCTTCTCCCTCTCTCTTGTTATCTGTAAAGAAGCTTTCTTAAACTCAACTCTAGCTATTTATTATTTTGATTCTAATTTTCATAAGCTAGATTTCATTATTGAGTTTAATTGTTTTATTCATACTCTTTATTTACACACACAACCACTGAGCTTATTGTATTTTATACATAGTATAATTTAGATTGTGGGGAGTGTGACTTAGAGAGTGAGCCTACATTGTGTTCTCATCCATTATAGATACCAAATTTATTTGTATTATGAGCCTAATTGTGTTGAACATTTTGTAATACACTTGTACACCGAGAGGAGTGTGTGGTGAGAGACGGGGTCGTCCCAAGAGGAGTGGGTTAGGTGGTAATGCCTAGGGGTAGGTTGTAATTCCTAACACTTGAAGGAGACACAGACTAGAGACCAACACTTAGAGGGTGTAGAGTGTGATTGCAAGAGTATGAGATTGTGAAGTTTTCGGTGAGCTAGAAAACCGAGTGTGAGGTATAAACGTTATTCGGGTGAGCGTAGAAAACCCGGTTGTAATAGTGAAGATCTCCTAGAGGTGAGGAGCGAAGACATAGGTCGTGGGGACCGAACTCCGTGATCATATCGCTTGTTTGAGTTTGCATTGACGTACTTATTTTTGTGTTCATCTTATATCGTCTTTGTCAATTGCTCATTGTTTATATTCTCACTATCTTGTTTGTTTATATCACCCTTAGTTTCATATCCTTGCATATATATCTTGTAGTGTATCTAATTTGCTAGGATATTTTGTTAATAGTTTTTAATCGGTATTAAATCGGATTAGATTAGTATAAACTCTATTCACCCCCCTTAGGGTGTTTTCATCATCTTTATCACCACTTTCATTTGTGGTTAAGTCATTGACGATCTTCACCTTATTCAATAAGTTCTCTTTGACATCCTTGATACTAATAAAATCTCAACCATAAATCAAAGTATCCCTGAAGTGCTTGTAGGAAGGCGACAAAGAACACAATAACAATAGGGCTTGATCTTCATCATCAATTTTAACATAAATCCTACTCAAATCTGCAATCACAGAATTAAATTCACCAATATAAGATTTGATGGGTGTTCCTTCAGACATCTGAAGTGTACAAACACTGCTTCAAGAGAAGGCGATTAGTGAGCGACTTCGTCAAATACAAATCCTCTAATTTAGACCACAAATCAACGGTTGTCTTCTCCATGAAAACTTCTTGCAAAACTTCGTTTGTCAAACATAACTAGATTATTGTCAGAGCTCTATCATCCAACTCGTTCCAATCTTCCTCCGTCATAGTAGCCAGTTTCTTCGACTTTCCGAACAAAGCCTTCTTCAATCCACTTTGTGTCAACACGACGATCATCCTAACTTGCAAAAGGCTGAAACTGATGTTGCCATCAAACTTCTCGATATCCTACTTCGTAGTAGTTATCGTCATCTTCTCGTCCGATCGATAGTTGAGGGCTCTGATACCAATTTATTATGACAAACTCCCCAGGATAAACTAATATCAATCACACAAGAGCACGAAAAATATCAAGAACACACGAACACAAAGATATACGTTGTTTGGCTTGTAGCTTACGTCCATGGTGAATAAGGAGAAAACTTTACTTAATTATGAGAAATACAAAGTGGATCTCTCAATCTCTCAATCCTAAATAACACCCTAAAAGCCTAATACAACTCTCAACTAAAGGAACAAAATAGATGAATATCAAATAGGCTTCACAAAAAAACTCTCTCTTCTTAATTGGTGCTCTGAAGATTGATGCTAAATATTGGCTTGAAAGACTGTTCTTATATAGTCTTGAAGGTCCCAACTCCTTGCTATGTAAGGAATAAGAGTTCCAATAGGAATAGAAGTCCACATATCCTTAAACTCAATAAGAATTCAAGTAGGAATAAACCTCAAATATGATTGATCATGTCAAGTCTAATGCAAGTAGGACTCTTGATTAAAACAAACCAAGCTGAAAAAGAACTCCCAAAGCAATATGGATTTGAGTATTTGAGGCAACCTATAATATTTGTAAATTTCTCAGATGCAATTGGTGCAGTTGCACCCTAGACATCACCTAAATCCGCCCGAGATTAGAGATCATTAGATAAATTCTCATCTCCTTCATGAAAGAGAAGTAAGTGCTATAGGCGTAGCTTGTTTGCGTTATTCCGAAGTTCCGTTGCTTCGTATGATCCGTCAACTCACTTCATGCGTTGGTCGTTGTCAAATAAGCTTCTGTAACTCTAATAGCGACGTTCATCGTCTTCTCCCTGTCTCGAGCCACATGCGGGGACCTATGGGCAATTTTTGACGCCTACAAGTGCCAATCGAATTATTTTGATTTTTAAATTTATATTACATTTAGGATTAGGAGGCATATGCACACACACATAAGATATTATATTTCTTCAAAAAATACTTTTGTAAGTGGTTATATGTCTTCAAAAAAATACTTTTGTCAGTGGTTTCATTTATTAAAATAATTTATTATTATTATTTTATTTTTAACTACAAGTGTATATTAGGGGTGTAAGAGTCATTTAATCTCCATTATTAGCATTATTAATTGGCATAAAATATTTCGCGTTTGTGTGTTTTGTCTTGTTTTTCTTTTTTATTTTTTTGAAATATAAAGGGAATAATTGCTAATATGAGAAATTTTGAAAGGAATAAATATAGTTTACCCTGTAAACGTTCTTAGGATCAAACAAACACCAAAAACATGCAATCGCTTGACTAACACCCCCTTAGGAATGTCCCAATTGACTAACACCCCCTTAGGAATCTTTTTTGTTGAGGAATTAAATGGGGCCCTTCTAGCACTACAGACAAAACAGAAGCTCATCACTTGCTGACAACAGATAAGTGCCACGCTCTTGAAATATTTTTTGTTGATAAAAAAAATTATTAGGATTGTGTTTTAAATCAAAATGCTACAGGCCGGATCTTAGTGTAAACATCAGACCTATAATTAGCCACCAAAAGTTAATCACTGTGATCTAGTTGTTTAAATGCAACTCGATATTTCATTAAGCAATGATCTTCCTCTTAATTTCTTGGTGTTGAAGACTTTGAAAAAGTCTTGAGTGGTTTTTTCTAATAGAAATTTTATAGTCCACCACGTGAAAATGGACGAAGTACTGTACATATACAAATTATAACACATCCATGAAGTTCTGTTTGCATAATAATATTTGATATTCTCTGGTATTCGGATACCACGTCTCGATCTTTGATGGATAGCTTGTATTAAGACTTGAAGTAACCTAATCAAAATTAAGTCTTTTATATAAAAATACACCAAGGAAAAGAGCATATTAATGCTGTTACTGTCTGAAGAAAATAGATAGGGGTTACAACTTGGTGAAGTTGACATCATTATAGCTTGGTCGCTTGATTAATGTTGGTCATTAAGTGGCGTACGTCCGTGGAGACTAAATAAGTCCATCCTTTCAGAATAATTAAGGTGACATCGAAGTGAGAGACCTATTTGATCAAGTTGCAACAGGTGGACGTTAATGATCAACACAACCACTGGTTCCTTTTGATTTTTCTTATTAATTAGCTTGATTGAAACATTAATTATAAATCATTCGTTGTTAGGTGGAAAATGAAAGGGAAACCTGTGAATCCACTTAATTTTTTTGACCAGAAGAAACACTACACGACCTTTTTGCCGCGGGTTTGAATTTTCGACCATGCTAGGAGTGCAAACGGGTACGGATAAATATGATCTAATAGGCTAGCGTATCCCATATTGTGCATTGCTTTCAAAAATTAATACAAGGCATACTGCAAATTTTAAGATGTGTTTTATCTCTTTGAGGCAACATAGATTCTTAAACCTAGTTAATTTATATTGGTTTGGCAAATATCTAATTTATATATGTAAGTGTATCAGTGTTTGCTTTTTTAATGTTCAAACTGTATTTATTTACGTTTTGACGTATAAGAACATGACTTCTTCTTACTGGAAAAAAAAATTACTATATATATATATAATATATATTATATATATATATATATATATATTATATATATTAGTTATATTATAGAGAGAAGAGACGAGAAGGAAGAAAAGAGAGAGACGACGAGAAGAGCCGTACCCCACACGACACCACCAAAAACGAAAACATAAAGAAATCCATTTTCAATACTAGAGAGAGACGCGAGAGAGAGAGGAGAGAGAGGAAGAGAGAGGAATGTAGTGTTATGTTGGTACCAGGCAACAAAATTGGTTGTTGAGAAAAATGGCGTATGCTTTGGTACTAATCATAAATTTTGTGCTTTTGGCTAGTGAGGTTGTCACCATCTCATCCATCTCATTCAATTGGGCGGACCATTCAACCCATGTGAATGTGGCGTCCTCCCATTTAGATGCAGTGAGAGGATATATATGTTCACCCACTTACCAAGGCCAATTTGTCTCCTGCCTTTGTACCAAGCATAACCTACAATTCTCTCTGCTCTTCTCTCTCTCTCTCTATTCTCTCTCTTTCTCTTCTCATCTCTCTCTCTCTCTCTCTATTATCTATACTATATATATATATATATACTAATATATATATTATATATATATATATATATATATATATATATATTATATATATATATGAGGAATTATGGAGAGAACTTTAGTACAATGTTTTTTCATTGAACTTGTAGTGAGTGTGCCGTCAAAATTTAGCACCAATACATCTGCATGTGGAGATGGGAGTCTGCCTTTTTCTTAATTTAGGTGATAGTGATTGAGGCCCTACCTCTCATGCAATCGATGTGTTATGGACTAGATTTGACACACTCACTACAAGTTCCAATTAGAAACTGGTACCAAGTTTCTCCTATTTCTCATATTATTAATGATATATATATATTATATATATTATAATATATATATACTATTATATATATATATTATATATTATATATGATGCGTATGTGGCTATCCAACATAAATTTTGTGCATCGGTTAGTGATGTGTCACATCCACCACTCCACTCTTTACCCATGTAGAATGTGCGTCGCATTTTGAATGTATGGGAGGAGATGACTGACACGATCACCTACACACTTACCAATAGTATATATTATATCATATATATATATTATATTATATTTATATAATTATTATATTATATATACGATACTATTATATATAAAGAAAGAAAATAAATATAGATAATAACTTTGCATCTATACAATGTCCTATTTGTTTGCATTTCCAACTAACACAGTGGCTATTGCTGTGGAACATTTTCAACAATAGTCATATAGTTATTTTGACCATTATGTCTTTTGACCTCACCTCCATCATTGTATCTCCTCATTCTTTCTCAACGCTTCATCTTTTTCATAGTCATGGTTTCTCCTTTGTAAATTTTACTCTTTCTTAAACTTTCTCTCCTCCTTCTTCTTTCACAATCATTACCACATCAAAGACCCTCTCCTTTAATTGGCTAAAATAACCATCTCCCATAGTCATGCCGTAGCTAAAACTTAACAGTTAGAGATAATATGGATGCTTTATAGTTAACATCTAGCCAATGTTTACAAATAGATTTAACTATAGGAATTAGTGGTGAAGTTTAATAGGTAGATGTTAAATATACGGCTTAGGTGTTAAGTTTAATAGATAGGCGATAACTATATGACATAGTTATTAAATTTAACAAACAGATGATAATTATATGAATTAGTTGTTAAATTTAATAGATTGGTGTTAACCATATGAATCAACATCTACTTTGTATAATTAAAATCTATTCGCTAAGGATATCGTGTGTTTTGGATCATTAACATGTAAGTTCAAAGTTAACATCTATTTTGTAAACTTAACAATTCTTGTCAAAGATTAATACCTATTATATAACATTAAAATCTACCCTCTAAGGCTAACATCTATCTACTATGATTAACTATTCATTTACAAAATTAATTTTTAAAAAGTTTTAATATGAACTTTAGTTGTAAAGTGTTAACTTTGGCATGATTTTAAGATACAGTCATTTTAGTTAAACGAGATAGTCTTTGAATGATATGGTGGTGGTGTTGCCCTCTTTGTTTTGATGATGTTTAACAAACAATTTACCACTAATGTTGTTTGTCTAGTGTTTGTGTATTTCTATTTATTGTAGACAAACAACGTGTTAGAGGATGGATGTAATTGCACATTCACGATCATATCTAATGGAGGTTGGCGGAATTGTGGAGTGAAGCCTACGCAATTCAAAGTTAAAAATTCAAGTTCAAGCTTCATCCGTAAGTGTACCAAGATAGCTTCGTTGAAGATAACAAGCTTGGGTAAATTTAGTTTTAGGTTTATATTATGTGTGTTAGTGCTTTAAGCTCAATCATATACACACATACACGTTTTAGTTTTGTATATATATAGTTATATATATACATATATGTTTTGGTTTGATAGTATTCATGTTTTAATATGAAACAATTGAATATAATTAGAAAACATATTTTTGTTTCATACTTACATGCATATATATGATTTCATCAATATCAATTTTATTTAGCTCAATGAAATCATATTTACTTTTGAAATATTTGTAAAATATGCAATTTTGTAAAAATATTGTTTTCTTAGTTTATGGACTTAATAACAATCATACACATCTTGTATTAAGTCTATATAATCATTTTGTAATGTTTTAAAACATGGTTAAGCTAAAATATCAAAACTCATATGTTTACATTTTTATGTTTTTGACTATTTTGCAAAACAATGTTATTTTTCAATTGGGAGGTTCTTTTTAAAAACCAGTTATTGTAGCATGTTTATTATCATGTCTATAATCATATTCCAAAGTTTTACATTTTTTAGAAATTTTTTGATATTTTTAAACAGGGTTTTAAAATCAGAAAACAACTTTCAAAACCTATTTTTCATATATCAGTTTGCGATCGACTGCCACGGTCGGACACCTTGAGTCTAGAGACTCAGAATGTTTTTCAGAGGCTCGCGGTTGACCGTGACGGTCGACCGGATGCAGTCTAGAGAGTTTCGTGGTCGAACGCCACGGTCGACCGGCTGATATCCAGAGCCCAAAATAGTTTCTAGAGTTGCTCGTGGTCGACCGTGAAATTCCCACGGTCGACTGCCGATCGCCCAACGGTTCTATTTGTACAGAATCTGATTTCTGATTCTGTGGGTTTTTTGGTCTTTTGTTTTGGGGTTTTGGCTATTGGTTTTTCTTCCTATATAAACCCTCAAACCCCTCACTACCAGAGTAACTAATGGAATGTTTTAAACAAGTTTAAAAGAGTTTTTAACAAGGGTTTAAATTTGGTTTAAAGTTTGTTTGATTTACGAAGATTTTTTACAAGTGGAGGAGATCATCTATATTGATTGAGCTTCATCTTAATCCATCTCTCCATCCTGTTTTTAAGAGAAGAATTTTTAAACTCATATCTAGCTTTATATTTGCATATTTGTTTAATTATCATTCTTTAAAGCTAGTTTTCATATTGAGTTTAGATTTGATAAATCTTATTGTTACACACACCCACATTGAGCTTATTGTATTTTTATACATAGTATATTTGGGTTGGTGAGAGTTTTATTGTTACACACACCCACATTGAGCTTATTGTATTTTTATACATAGTATATTTGGGTTGGTGAGAGTTAAAACATTGAGTGTGAGCCTACATTGAGTTCTCATCTATTGTAGAGAACAAATTTGTTGTATTCGTGCCTAATTGTGAGTGTGATCTCGGGGAGATCAATTGTGTAAGTTGTGAAGTTTTCGGTTAGCTAGAAAACCGTATTGTGTGGTGTAAACGTTATTTGGGTGAGCATAGAAAACCCGGTTGTGATAGTGGATTTCTCCCCAGGAGTGGGGAGCGGAGAAGTAGGACGGAAGGTCCAAACTCCGTGATTATATTGTGTGTTTACATTGTTTATATTGGCCTATCACAATTGTATCTTTAGTTTAGATTGTTTACCCTTGTGTTGTTTATATATCCTTGCATACATTTTACCATATAGGATATATCTCTTTGTTCATATTGCATATTCTTGCTCATAACACAATGTATATCTATCTTACAAGAATAATTTATTAATAAGTTTTAATTGGTATAAAATCGGATTAGATTAGCATAAGACCCTAATCACCCCCCTACTCTAAGGTCTAACAGGTGGTTATGCAAAGAAAAAGAAGAAATAGAGAGGGAAATAGAGGAGGAGAGAGGAGGGGAGAAGTGGAACAGAAGAGGAAGGAGAGAATGGAGAGAAGGAAAGTGGAGATGAGTTAGAGGAGAAATGAGGCTGGTTGGAAGAAAAAGAAGGGATAGAGGAGGAGGAGGAGAGGATAAGATGGAGTGGAGAAGAGGGAGGAGAATAAAGTTGGGTGATGGGAAGAAAAGAAGGGAGGAGGATTTGTAGAGGAGTGAGGAGGACAAAGAAGAGGGAGGATGTGGGATGAAGAGGGAGGATGAAGGCGAGATAAAGAAGAGAGAAGGAGGAGGGTGGTGTGCTAGAAAAAGAAAGACATAATGTATGAGGAGTAAGGAGGAGAGAAGGAAGAAGATAAATGGTATTTAGAAAATGGGAGAAAAATATACGTTGAGGAGAGCTTTATCACATAAACAATTGGATTTAAGGAATTTTTTTTCTTTTTTCATAGGTCAGAAGAAACATATTTAATACCAAGACACAATTTTTTTTCTTAATCAAATGGTGAGAATTTATAATAAAAATGAACTTATCCCTCCAATCATGTTACTTTTCATCCATTTTCAAATTAATTTGAAGAAAGTAAAAACGGCTAAAGTGTCGATATGATACATTTTACTTTCCAATTAACTTTTTCCTCATTTTTCAATGCTAAAAATAGAAAGTGAGTTAAATTTTCAAGTTTTGTTTACATTTTAATTATGAAAGGTATTTGGGAGAGAAAAGTGATTAGACGGATTACGAAGATAACAATCTTCACCCCAAAATCACAAAATTGAGGATATGAAGAACCAAACAGATAGAATACACCTATAAAATCTAACATAATCTCAAAAGTACAAGCACTTTTAACAATGAAAATTTTTTACAGGAAAAAAACCTCAAGATGTAAGTGCTTATCAAAAAAGATCCACTATATTCAAAAGGGCACAACGCTAGTTTTCTTCTATCTTCTGTAAATCACGAATTAAAAAAAAGCCCGACTCTTCAAAGAAACTAAGATAAACTATGAGGTTGAACTAAGATAACAAACGAAAAATCAATGTAACCACCGCGAAGAGCCATAATAGTAACCCCTTTTTTCTCTTTTCTATGTTTTATTAATGATTGGAGTTCTCTCTTTTGCTTAGTGTTTTATCTTTTGGATATCCATATTTTTAGTATCTCTAAAAACACTCTTAAAATAGAACTCTTGATCCAAATCAAATTTCAAAAACAGCAGAAAATACCCCCAAAGATCCCATCGAGTAGGACAACTGCTCATGATCTTTATTGTTAATTTATGATTTCATATATATTTATATTTTAATGATAACAAACTATTTCTTGGATATATAGTAGTTCTGATTGTTTTAAGAATATGAAGTGATGAGAGTTTGGAAATCGTTGCCTTGTTGTTAACGCAGTAATAACACATAACTACAATATATATTATAAATGTATACAAACACACATATACATATACATATGTACATATGTATATGTACATATGTACACACATATGTTGTGCGCAGCGAAAATTTCGGCAGCACCTCTAGTGTACAACAAGAGAGTAGATCTCAACTAAATCCATGTTTCACAAAGGAAACAAGAACCGAAAGTGGTATATCTCAACAAAGTGGGATATACACTGTTCCTCTCATCAGTTCTAGGACTGACTTGTCGAGGGAACCTACAAGCTATTACAAATCACAGCAAGACAACAAATTTTACGTAGTTCGGCAAGTTGCCTACGTCCACGGGGCAAGGAGGGGGGAGATCTACTATAAGAGAAAGAGAATACAAATGGGTTTACAATCACAGAAATTAAACCCTCAAACGAACTCTCAAATCTCTCAAAAACAGCCAAAAAGACCTTTGTTTCTCCTGTTGCACGCAGCCTAAGAAAACACACAATCGACTTTTCTCTGCAATTTTCTCCTCTGCCTGCCCTCCTTTTTCACAGCCACATGAAACCATAGGGCACTCCTATTTATAGCCTAGCGGATAAACCAAATGCAAAACTGGGCCTAGTATATTGTCCGCTGGATTCGGTGCCACCTCCAATAGCCTCCCACGTGGTTTCACGAGCCTCCGCTAGCTCTTACCCTCTCACGTACAATTCGTGGCCCCCACATGCTTTGAAAACGTTGCCTTTGCTTTGCTCTTCACGCGCTTTGTGGCCCATGTGGCCCCCGCGTCTCCTGATAGGAACGCGTTCACAATTCTTCACCTCGGTGAAGTTTTTTCAAAACTAAACCGACACCAACAAAAATAAATGTCCCACTAATTACGTCTAGTATGAAGTGAAACGATTCACGACAATGGACTCAATCCACAACAAGTCGAAAACTCAAATGAGAATGCAAACACTCTCCAAATATCGGTATCAACTTACCAAATCGGCTACATCATAAATGACTGCCTACGTATCCTCCCGCCCAAGTAATCAAGCCTCCACGTAGTTTATCCAAATGGCCTCCAAAGGCCTCAACACTGAAGAATGTTCAAAAGCTCTAAACAATGATTAAACTTCACACCTGAAACAACTTTGGTCAATATATCTGCAGGGTTGTCCTTCGTGTGGACCTTCTCTAATATGACGTCTTCATTATCCAAAACGTCATGAACAAAGTGAAATCTGACATCGATGTGCTTCGTATGTGCATGTTAAACCTGGTTCTTCACCAAATAGATAGCTGACATGCTATCATAATATACCTAAAGGGTCTCCTGTGCAATCCCCAAGTTCTCCAATAATCTGTTAGCCCTTATGTTTTGATGATAATTTACAACCACCATTATCGGTACTAATTGCTTGTTGAGTGATATTATAGTTAATATGTATATCAAGCTTGTTAGTACCATACATGGAGGATTGGATGGAATATGAGTTACAACGATGATATCCAAAGGAGGAAAAGGCATAGTGATGAAGCAATGTTAATTCAAGAATAACAAATGCAATGAGAAGCTTCATCAACTCAAGCTATATCAAGACTCAAAGAATTGTAATTCTATATGAGGATATTAGCTAGTTTTTCTTTTTCTCTCTAGTGCTAGAATGTAGGCAAGTAGCTTAGATTTTATTTGAAGCTATTGGGATATCACACACACGTTTTCATACTTATAATTTTTTTTGAGTGTTTCGACAAAATATTGTTTTTCACAAATACGAGGACCTTTTTGCAGAATCTCTTTTCAAACAAGTTTGTCAAAATGTTTATAAACTATTCTCAAAGTTTTACATTTTTCTGAATTGTTTATAAACTATTCTCAAAGTTTTACATTTTTCTGAATTTATTTGATAATTTTTAACAAAGTTCAAAGTGATATTTTCTGTGTGCATGTTTATGAGTCGACTCATGAACAGTATTGAGTCGACTCATAAACTGCCCCGTAGTTGTTATTTGTTTCTGACGAGTCGACTCACAACATCATGAGTCTCGACCCATTAGGTTGAGTCGACTCATGACTGTCATAAGTCGACTCATAAACTATGCTGGAATATGTGTTTTGTTCTGCTGAGTTGACCCATGACCTCATGAGTCGACCCATGCATAATGAGTCGACTCATGAATTTTATGAGTCAACCCATAAGTTGATTTTTAGCCTGTAATGGCTAATTATGAGTCGACTCATGAATAGTACTAAGTCGACTCATGAATAGTACTGAGTCGACTCATGAATAGTACTGAGTCGACGCATAACACTGTAATGACTATTTTGTAAAGTTTCAGGATTCTTGTTTTTGGGGGATTTTGTCTAATTCCTTGGGGCTTTGGCTGCTGTTATTTTTCACTATAAATACCCAACTACCCCATTTATTTTTACCACCAACTTTGCAAGAGAAAAATCAATTGTGTTTAATTCTTGAGTTCAAGAGCCTTAAACTTAAAAAAAAATCCAATTCCTTGTTTTATACTTGCACATCCCACATCCAAAGTTTCAAGTGCAATCTCTCTTCTTGCCATAAGGGTGTTGTAAGAGAGAGCAATTCTTTATTTATTACCATTGATTGTGTGGTGATCTCGTGGAGATCAATTGTGTCATGAGATCTCGTGGAGATCAACTGTGTCGTGAGATCTCGTGGAAATCGCTGTGTAGAAAAAGTTTCGGCTTCCAAACCGGGTTATGTAGTGGATTCTCCTCGAGAGTGGGGAGAGGGGACGTAGGCTAGAGAGCCGAACCTCGTGAACACATCGCGCGTCATTTGGATAATGATTTCTATCTTATCTCCTTTTATTTTAGCATTATATTTTGTGGTGTTTGCTTGTCTTATTTTTTATTACATAATTATTGCCTTAAGACCCTAATCACCCCCTCTAGGGTCTAACAATTGGTATCAGAGCTTGGTCTCTATATTATTTTTTGGTCTAATCACCTTAGAGAAAAGATCTTATGGAGGCTTCAATGAATGTGCATATATTAGAAGGACAATCCACCACTAGACCCCCACTTTTCACCGGTAGTAATTTTGCATATTGAAAAGCTAGAATGAGAATCTATCTCCATTGCATTGACCTTGACATCCTAGACATCATTGAAAAGACATATGTAGAAAAGCCTAAAACTAGCTCTATGACCGATGGTGAGAGGCTCCAAGCCAATCTCAATGTAAAGACCATGAATGCCTTAATTTTTGGCCTCACACCAAATGAATACAATAAGCTTTCTACTTGTGCTACCGCATATGAGATTTGGACCAAACTTTGCATCACACATCAGAGAACCCCCCAAGTTAAGGAATCAAAAATTAGTGGGCTTATGCATGATTATGAATTATTTAAAATGCTTCCTAATGAATCCATTGATGCTATGTTTTCTCGCTTTACTAATATTATCAATGAATTACATGGCTTAGATAAGAGGTTGTCACCCCAAGAGATGAACTATAAGATTCTTCGATCATTGTCTCCGGTGTGGGAACCCAAAGCTACGGCCATAGAGGAAGCTCACGATCTCACCACACTTCCCCTTGATGGTCTCATTGGCAAGCTCAAGGTCCATGAGAAGAAAATCAAAGAGAAGGAGAAGGAGGAAGAACCCTCACGGGTAATTGAGGAGCCATCCCAAAAGAAGACAATTGCTTTTAAAGGAGCTATTGATGACTCCTCCTCCTTGGATAGTGAAACCGGTGTTTCTAGAGAAGTGGCTCACCTCTCTAGAAGAATTTCTAAACTAATAAAATTAAACAAAAATCTTAACCGATCTAACAACAATTTTTTTCCTCATACAAGAAAATGTTTTGAGTGCAATGAACCGGGTCATCAAGCCAAGGAGTGCCCAAATATCAAAGAAAAATACTTAAAGTACAAGAAGAAGAGGGTGATGTATGCTGGATGGGATGAATCCGAGCCAAGTGACTTGGATAGCGATGATGAGGGAGCTAAGTTTGCTCTTCATGACCATAACATTTGTTTTATGGCAAATGAAGATGAGGTAATTATATCTGACTCCGAAAGCGAATCTTTTTATATGCAATGTGATCTAGCTACCGCATTAGAAGAGTTAAATTTTGAATTTAAAAGAGTAGTTAAAAAATACTCTTTATTTAAAAAATTACATGCTTCCATGGTTGAGCAATTACAATCCTCTCTTGCTCAAAAAGATGAATTATTAGGAGATCTTGATTTTGAAAACAAACAATTAAAATCTAAAATTGAAAGACTAAAAATTGCTAATGGTAAAATTAAACCCACTCATGCATAGTCTAGACATTACCGTTTTCAAAGAAATGAACATTATAAATCATATGCTTCTACACATAAAAAACAATTTGTATGCACATATTGCATGAAGCATGGTCACATACCCACCCATTGTAGAATTAAAAATAATGTGAATTTTTATAATATGGCATGGGTGCCCAAATGTACCAAATACACTAACTCCCATGGACCCAAGAATTGGGTACCTAAAGTTTCTACGTCATCTTATGTAGGGAACATCACAAACACGACGTAGAGGGATGTGGTACCTTGATAGTGGTTACTCACATCACATGACGGGCAACAAAGAGCTATTTGCAACCCTATCAAGGATTGAAGGAGGCAATGTCTCCTTCGGTGGTTGTGAGAAAGGTAAAATAATTGGCATTGATAGTATTGATAAGATTCCTTCTTCCGTTATAGAAGATGTTTATTTGGTTAGAGGCTTGAATCATAATCTTCTTAGTATTAGCCAATTAAGTGATAAATGTTTTGATATCTCTTTTAAACCGGATAAGTGCATTATTAGCATGAATGGAAAAATTGTATTTGTTGCTAATAGAAAATCTAATGTATACATTTTTGAGATGAATGAATTAGTTTATCAAGATGTAAAGTGCCTTGCGGTAATTAATGAGAATTCTTGGATTTGGCATAAAAGACTTGGTCATGCCAACATGTAATTGATATCCAAGCTATCCAAAAGAAATCTTGTAAAGTGGTTACCAAACTTACACTTCATCAAGGATACCGTTTGCGAAGATTGTACTAATGGTAAACAAACCAAATCTATCTTCAAAGCCATCAATGAGGTATCAACTTCTAAACCTTTACAATTATTACATCTTGATCTATTTGGTCCTATGCGTGTTACCTCTCTAGGTATCAACTTCTAAACCTTTACAATTATTACATCTTGATCTATTTGGTCCTATGCGTGTTACCTCTCTAGGAGGAAAACACTATGTGTTTGTTGTTGTTGATGATTTTTCTCGTTTTACATGGACAATCTTTCTTAAAAATAAAGATGAATGTTTTGAGGAATTTTCCTTTTTAGTAAAAAGAATAGAAAATGAAAAAGATTTAAAAGTTGTTAAAATTAGAAGTGATCATGGTGGTGAATTTCAAAATAATTTTTTCAATGATTTTTGTGCACATCATGGTATAACTCATGTATTTTCCGCCCCAAGAACACCATAACAAAATGGTGTTGTTGAACAGAAAAATCGTACCATACAAGAGTTGGCACGTACTATGTTAAGTGCTTTTGATTTACCTAAATATTTTTGGGCGGAAGTCGTTAATACGGCTTGCCATGTTTTAAATCGTATCTTGATTAGACCCAAGCTCAAGAAAACTCCTTATGAACTCTTTTATAACAAAACTCCATTTATTGTGTATTTTTGTATCTTTGGTTGTAAATGTTTCATTTTAAATACAAAAGATCACCATGATAAATTTGATTCAAAAATTAATATTGGCATTTTCGTAGGATATGCACCTAGAAGTAAGGCTTATAGGGTCTTCAACAAAAGAACACTTGTTGTTGAATAGTCTATAAACATTACTTTTGATGAGACTAATATTGGTTTACAAGATGGTTTGCCTAGGAATAATGATAATGATGATATTGAGGGAGGATTAGAAGGCTTGTAACTAAATGAAACATCGTCAATAGACGCACAAAAGGATGTGGAAAGCATCAACACTCATGAACAAGAAGAACTTCCCAAAGCATGGAAATTTGCAGCAAATCATCCAAAGGAGCAAATTATAGGGAGTCCTTAACAAGGAGTTCTAACCCGCTCAAAGGCCTTGAGTGAATGTGGTAACATTGTTTTCTTATCTCAAATAGAACCTAAAAAGATTAATGATGCTTTAAAAGATGAGTTTTGGGTTTTAGCTATGCATGATGAACTAAACAATTTTTAAAGAAATAATGTTTGGAAACTGGTTCCTAGACCTAACAATGTGAGTGTGATTGGAACAAAATGGGTTTTTAGAAACAAACTTGATGAACATGGCATTGTAACAAGAAATAAAGCTCGTTTAGTTACCCAAGGATACAATCAAGAGGAGGGCATAGACTATGATGATACATTTGCACCGGTTGTAAGGTTAGAATCTATTAGAATGTTTTTAGCTTTTGCAAGTTTTAAGAATTTCAAATTATTTCAAATGGATTTTAAAAGTGCATTTTTAAATGATTTTATAGAAGAGGAAGTATATGTTAAGCAACCCCCGGTTTTGTGGATCATTCTTTTCCTAATCATGTTTACCGGGTTCAAAAAGCTTTATATGGGTTAAAACAAGCTCCTAGAGCTTGGTATGTTCGCCTCTCTAGTTTTCTTATTGAAAATAATTTTTCTAAAGGGAAGATTGATAATACACTTTTTTTAAGAAAAAGGAAAAATGATTTCATTTTGGTTCAAATATATGTTGATGATATCATTTTTGGTGCTACTAATAAAACTTTTTGCAAAGAATTTTCTAAAGTTATTCAAGATCACTTTGAGATGAGTATGATGGGAGAGCTCACATTCTTTCTCGGGCTCAAAGTCAAGCAAACTAAGGATGAGATTTTCGTTTCTCAAAAATAAGCTAGAGAATTGGTGAAGAAGTTTGGATTAGAGAACTCTAAGCATGCACAAACTCCCATGAGTACAAGTATTAAATTTGATGCGGATGATAGTGGTGAGGATGTAGACCAAAAACTATATCGAGGTATGATAGGTAGTCTTCTTTACCTTACCGCTAGTAGACCCGATATCATGTTTAATGTGTGTGTGCATGTGCATGTTTTCAAGCTTCTCCTAAAACATCTCATTTACTTACGGTTAAAAGAATTATTAAATATGTAAATGGTACTATTGATCTTGGTTTATTTTATCCTAAAAACACCTCTTTTGATCTTTATGGTTTTTGTGATGCCGACTTTACCGGATGTAAGGTAGATCGCAAGAGTACGAGTGGTACATGTTAATTTTTAGGTAACTCTCTTGTCTCTTGGGCTTTCAAGAAGTAAAATTGTGTTGTCTTGTCCACTACGGAAGCAGAATACATTGCCGCCGGCTTATGTTGTGCCCAACTTTTATGGATGAAACAAAGTTTGGTTGATTATGACTTGCTTTTTCAAAATACAAAATTTTTTTGTGATAACACTAGTGCTATAAACATTTCCAAAAATTCTATTTTGTACTCTAGAACCAATCATATTGATGTACACCACCATTTCATACGTGATCATGTAGAGCGGAAAGATGTATCCCTTATCCATATTGATACTAAATCTCAATTAGTGGACATCTTTACCAAGCCTCTTAGTGAAGAAGATTTTTGTCGCATAAGAAATGGTTTGAGCCTATGCATTATTTAAAAATATTTTTCCTTACTTGTTTGCTTGGTCACATATTATATATGCCTCATTTTTATAACATGCTTAAGCACATACAAATTGCCAAGAGGAGTGTGTGGTGAGGACGTAGTCGATACCGAGAGACATACAAATTGCCAAGAGGAGTGTGTGGTGAGGACGTAGTCGATACCGAGAGAAGTGGCGTCGGTGGCCTAGTGAGAGGTGGTACGTAGTCGATACCGAGAGAAGTGGCGTCGGTGGCCTAGTGAGAGGTGGTAATTCCGAGCACTTGAGGGAAGCGATACGTGAGGACCAACACTTAAGGTATATTTTATGTATTTAAGTATGTTTCTATTTTCATTTCCCTACTTTTTGATGGTGACAAAGGGGGAGAGAAATCTCCTCATTTGTCTTCATTTGTGCACATAGTAAGGGGGAGCTCATAGATAGGGGGAGCACCTATCCATGAGCTATATTTATTTAGCTCATAAATAATGGTTGGTTGTCATCATCAAAAAGAGGAGATTGTTAGCCCTTATGTTTTGATGATAATTTACAACCACCATTATCAGTTTAATTGCTTGTTGAGTAATATTGTAGTTAATATGTATATCAAGCTTGTTAGTACCATACATGGAGGATTGGATGGAATATGAGCTATAATGATGATATCTAAAGGAGGAGGAGGCATAGTGATGAAGCAATGTTAATTCAATAACAACAAATGCAATGAGAAGCTTCATCAACTCAAGCTATATCATGACTCAAAGAATTGTAATTCTATGTTAGGATATTAGCTAATTTTTCTTTTTCTCTCTAGTGCTAGAATGTAGGCAAGTAGCTTAGATTTCATTTGAAGCTATTGGGATATCACACACAAGTTTTCATACTTATAATTTTTTTGAGTGTTTTGACAAAATATTGTTTTTCACAAATACGAGGACCTTTTTGCAAAATCTCTTTTCAAACAAGTTTGTCAAAATGTTTATAAACTATTCTCAAAGTTTTACAATTTTCTGAATTTATTTGATAATTTTTAACAAAGTTCAAAGTGATATTTTCTGTGTGCATGTTTATGAGTCGACTCATGAACAATATTGAGTCGACTCATAAACTGCCCCGTAGTTGTTATTTGTTTCTGACGAGTCGACTCACAACATCATGAGTTAACCCATCAGGTTGAGTCGACTCATGACTGTCATAAGTCGACTCATAAACTATACTGGAATATGTGTTTTGTTTCTGCTGAGTCGACCCATGACCTCATGAGTCGACCCATGCATAATGAGTCGACTCATGAATTTTATGACCCATAAGTTGATTTTTAGCCTGTAATGGCTAATTATGAGTCGACTCATGAATAGTACTGAGTCGACTCATAACACTGTAACGGCTATTTTTGTACAGTTTCAGAATTCATGTTTTTGGGGGATTTTGTCTGATTCCTTGGGGCTTTTGCTGCTGTTATTTTTCACTATAAATACCCAACTACCCCATTTATTTTTACCACCGACTTTGCTAGAGAAAAATCAATTGTGTTTAATTCTTGAGTTCAAGAGTCTTAAACTTTCAAAAAAAATCCAATTCCTTGTTTTATACTTGCACATCCCACATTCAAAGCTTCAAGTGCAATCTGTCTTCTTGCCATAGGGCTGTTGTAAGAGAGAGAAATTCTTTATTTGCTACCATTGATTGTGTGGTGATCTCGTGGAGATCAACTGTGTCGTGAGATCTCGTGGAGATCAACTGTGTCGTGAGATCTCGTAGAGATCGCTGTGTAGAAGAAGTTTCGGCTTCCAAACCAGGTCGTGTAGTGGATTCTCCTCGAGAGTGGGGAGCGGGGATGTAGGCTACTGAGCCGAACCTCATGAACACATCGCGCGTCATTTGGATAACGATTTCTATCTTATCTCCTTTTATTTTAGCATTATATTTTGTGGTGTTTGCTTGTCTTATTTTTTTTTGCATAATTATTGCCTTAAGACCCTAATCAACCCCTCTAGGGTCTAACATAATCTACACAACCACAAAGCCTCCTTAACAGCTTTAGTCACTGCCATATACTCTGCCTCTGTAAGAGAGAGAGCCACTGTGGACTGAAGTGTACATTTCCAACATACCGGTGCTCCTGCCAATGTAAACACATATCCTGAAGTAGACCGGCACTTGTCAAGATCTCCAGCATAATCTGAATCCATATAACCAATACAATCATGTCTATTCTTCTCATCCTTCTGGAAAATCAATCCAATATCCACGGTGCCTTTAACATACCGTAGAATCCACTTTACAGCCTCCCAATGACCCTTCCCGAGGTCGTGCATGTACCTTGATACCATGCTCACGACCTGTGATAAATCTGGCCTCATACACACCATCGCATACATCAAGCTACCTACTGCACTAGCATATGGGACCTTCGACATATAATCTTTATCCTCAACCGAAATATGTGACATATTAGCTGAAAGCTTGAAGTGGGGAGCTAATGGAGTGCTAACTACTTTTGTATTGCCGTCAAAGCTGAATTTCTTCAACATCTTCTACAAATAGCTCTTCTGTGTAAGCTTCAATATCCCCTTCATACTGTCTCTCTTAATCTCCATACCCAATATCTTCTTTGGTTCTCCAAGATCCTTCATCTCGAACTCGGATGACTGCTCCTCTTTCAACTTTTGAATAGCCGAAGAATTCTTGGAAGCAATAAGCATATCGTCAACATATAAAAGCAAATATATGTGATCACCATCCTGTAGCTTGTGCATGTAAACACATAGGTCATATGGGCTCTTCGTGTACCCCTGGTCAATCATGAAGCTGTTGAATCTCTTATACCACTGTCGTGGCGATTGCTTCAATCTATACAGAGACTTCTTCAGCTTGCACACGAATTCTTTCTTTCCTGCAGCTTTAAATCCCATAGGTTATGTCATGTAGATCTCCCCATCTAAATCTTTATGTAGAAAGCCTTTCTTCACATCCATCTGGACCAATTCTAAATCCAACTGTGCCACCAATGCCAATAAAATCTGAATTGACGAATGCTTCACAACGGGTGAAAATACCTCGTTGTAATTAATGCCCTCAAGCTGTGCATATCCCTTGGCAACCAATCTGGTTTTGAACCGAATGTCCCTAATAGAAGATCCCTCCTTCTTCGCATATACCCACTTGCAACCAATAGCTTTATTACCCTTAGGTAGCTTTGTAAGTTCTTAAGTGTCATTCTTCTGAAGAGATCGCATCTCCTCCTTCATAGCTTCCCTCCATCTGATTGAATCGGGGCTAGACTCTGCCTCACTGAAAGTGGATGGAACCATATTATCAATGACCTTCACTGATAATGCATATGCGACCATGACATCAGTATACCTAGCTGGTCGATGAATCACCCTTCTAGGTCTATTCGCTGCAATAGACTCCTGAACATGACCCTGCTCCTGAATCTCACAATCTACTGTATCCACTATCTGCCTAGCTGTCATCCCATCTCCTCCTAGTGTCATCTCTGTAGGAGCCTCGATGGATACAATGCTCTCTGGAGTGAGTAGAGTCACATCATCCTCCACCTGCTGTGATATCTCCCGAATATAGTCTTCCTCCACCTGTTGAGGAACTTGAGCCTTCATCATGTACACCTCGTCAAATGTTACATCTCTGCCAATAACTTGCTTCTTGTCCTGCGGATCCCATAACTTGAAGCCTTTAACTCAATCTCTAAATCCCACAAAGACTGCATTCCTCGCCCTCGGATTCAATTTACCATCACTACATGGTAATAAGCAGGACACCAAATATCCGAAGTGACTTATAGTCACTAGCCACCGAACCAGACCAACTCTCTAACAGAGTCTTCCCCTGTATCGTAGTGCACAACAACCTATTCATGAGATGGATCGTATAAACCAACGCCTCAGCCCAAAAGGATCTAGGCAATCCACTCTGCATTATCATACATCACACATTCTCCAGCAAGGTACGGTTTAATCTCTCAGCCACCCTGTTCTGTTGCGGTGTCTCTCAAACTGTGAAGTGTCGTCTAATGTCGTGATCCCGACAAAACTACAAAAACGGATAACTCTTATACTCTTCATCGTTATCTGAACGTAGAGTCTTCACCTTTGTACATGTCTGCAGCTCTACTTTTTTTTCCACTCTACAAAAATATCTAGGACCTCATGTTTATGCTTCATAGGGTATACCCAATTCCTCCTAGAATAGTCATAAATGAAAGTGACAAAATAGTTATCCCCACCAAGTGATGTGTTCTTGGAAGGACCCCAAACATCTGTGTGAATGTAATCCAATGTACCTTGGGTGTTGTGAATAGCGGTACTAAACTTCACTCTAGTCTTCTTCCTAAGTACACAATGATCATACAACTCCATCTTGCAGGTCTTAGTACCTTTCAATAGCCCATGTTTTGCAAATGACTACAGGGACTTATCTGCTGTGTGTCCTAGTCTCATGTGCCATAATGTGGTAGTATCCTCCTCTGTAGTGATAGAAGCTGACAGACCCACTATAACTATCATGCCATTTAAGTAATATAGGAAGTTTTCTCTGACTCCTCGCATCACCACCATAGAACCCTTCGTGACCTTCGCTGTAGCATCCTCTAAGGTCACCCGATAACCAGCTGTCTCCAAAGTACCAAGAGAAATGATGTTCTTCGTCAATTGCGGCACGAACCTTACTTTTTTAATATCCTCACCACTCTGTCATGCATCCTAATCTAGACTGAACTAATATCACCAATAAGGCATACATGGTCATTTCCCATAGGCACGACATCCCCTCTTTCTAGCTCCTCAATGCTTGAGAACGAATCCTTCCTAGGGTATATGTGATATGTGGCTCCTGAATCCAACATCCACTCTGCGGAGTCAGTATAGTAACCAACAGTAGTACAAGGAACGAATAGCCCGAATAATCTGACTCTGAATGTTCATCAATAGCTTTTGCAATATTTACTTCTGAAGCTTGTACAACTTTCCCCTTGTTCTTCCTGGCTTTTTTCCTTCTACTTTGGGCAGTCAATCTTCCAATATTCTTCTTCTTTACAATACCTACATTTATTTCTACCAACACTCCTATGGGAACCTCTATTCTTCGATTTTAAGCGGTTGAACTGGCGGCGGTTTGAATCACGGCCTCGAACTGCTAGTGCATCTCCCGATGCCTTCTCGAAGGGTTCACCATCACTCTTCCTCAACTCATAATTCACCAAAACTGAGGTCACCTCCTTATAGCTAATAGTAGTTCTTCCATTGATCATAGTGAGAATAAACATACCGTAATCATTCTCGGACAACGAACAAAAAATTAACATTGGCTTGTCTTCATCCGCAACTATGACATCCACATTGGCCATATCTGAAAGTAGCTTCGTGAAATTGTTGACATGCTCCCTGATGGAAACTCCCCTCTTCATCTTGAATTGCTAAAACCACTTCTTCGAAACCTTATCCTCCATAAATAAGATTCAGCGTCAAGCATGACCGAATAATTCCACAAGCCCTAATGTTCATCTTCTTCCAAACCTTGTCCTCCATGTCTTCGGGTTTCTCATGTAACTCAAGAGTCTCCTCCAAATTCTATACATCCAAGGCGTCCATCACCTGACACCTCCACAATTTGAAATTAATCTTGCCGTCGAACTTCGGAACATCAATCTTCGTGTTATTGATGCTCAGACTCTGTATCCCCTTCATAAGAGACGAACCTGATGTGCTTGCTTCTCCCATGTTGTCGATCTAACTTTTCATATAGGAATCCTTCACCGAATCCTTCGAACAAGGCTTAAGCCAAAACCTGGGCTCTGATACTACTTGTTGTGTGTAACGAAAATTTTGGCAGAACCTCTGGTGCACAACAAGAGTGTATATCTCAACTAAATCTCTGTTTCACAAAGGAAATGTAAAACCCCGTAAATTTGAATATTTTATGATAAATAATGATAAATATGTTATATGGTGAAAAAAAATATATTTTGATGTTTGGATATGATAAGAATTGATTTGGGATCAATTCAATGTATATTTGTGAAAATATGAGTGCAAATGCACAAAATATGCACAAAGGCCAAAAGAGTGAAAATCTGGGAATAATGACCAGTTATGAATTTTTATATTTTACACACCGATTCAATTAGAATTTGGAAAAGTGTAAAAGACCAACGTTATGGGTCTCTTCAACATCTTTCCAACAAGTTTTAGATCACCTCATTCTGAGGTCGGATGAGAAAGTTATAGCCAAAATACCGAAGGGGTATTTTCCTAGTCAGACTAGGTTTCCTAGTTCGGGTCTAACATGTTTGTTTCGGGTTTGCCTCTATAAATACCTATATTTTTCACGAAAATTTCTTTCTTTTATCATATCTAGTTTCGGGTTTGCCTCTATAAATACCTATATTTTTCACGAAAATTTCTTTCTTTTATCATATCTAAGAACACTAACAGTCACCAAACTCTCATAAACCGTATTTTGAATTCTTGGAGAAGATTGGAGGCTTTCAAGTTGGGTTTTTATTTTATTTTTGGCTTTTGGAGTGGAGATCTCCTTCGACGTTGCTTCTAACAAGTTTTCCTACAACTCCAAGCGAGTATCATCTCTACTAATCCCCCTCTTAGTTTTTAAAATATTTTGAAGAGTTTTTAATGAGTTTTATAGATCCTAATCAGTTAATTTGTGTATAAAAATTGGATCTTTTGTATATATGTATAAAGACTAGGTCTTTTCATATTAAAGAGGGATCTTTTGTATATATGTATAAAGACTAGGTCTTTTCATATTAAAGAGATTAAGCACGAATTTACAGAAGTATTTTAAGATCTGAAAATAATTTAAAAAGCACGAATTTACAGAAGTATTTTAAGATCTGAAAATAATTTAAAATATTGTTTATCTGAATTTAGATATCTTATTCTTCATTTTAAAGTTTCATGCATGATTGAAGGTTTACATATGATTTCTTGTGCAAATAATCATTCTTGTTATGTTTTGCTAAAAATCTACTACACATATATACTATTGAACTAGAAATTTTAAATAACAAATGAAATCCAAATTGAACCAAACTAATGCCAATTGAAAGATATGTGAATCTAGTTTTCAAAACAGAAAACTATACCTAAAGATAGTTTTCCTAGGGAATGATATGCTCAATTTACTGATGATATATTCTGCAGAAAATCTTCTGCACAAATAAAATGTTTGACTGGAAATTAGAAATATCATATGAACTCCAAACTGAACCAAATCAGTGGGAAATTAGAAATATCATATGAACTCCAAACTGAACCAAATCAGTGTCAAATGATAGCTATGTGAGTCTAATTTCCAAAACGAAAAACTATTCTTAAGATAGCTATGTGAGTCTAATTTCCAAAACGAAAAACTATTCTTAAAAAGAGTTTGTCCAGAGAAAGATACTCTCAATGTACTAATGATATGTTCTGCAGAAAACTGCAAATGTGCTTATTTAAAATAAATTGATATATTACGTAAATGTTTCTTGAGTTTTGCTCTTTTTGGTTATCTTTGAGAGAGTTTCTCGATCTTGTACTGTTATATTATAATGATTAAGAGTTGTTTAATACCTAGGATGATGGTGAACTTCAGATGTGGACACGCACACCAAGATTTGTGCATGTATGATATATTGTGTTAGATTGACACACTTTTGACACGAGTTAAATTGATAAACATATATGAATAATGATGTTCTATACGTATCCGAAAATAGAATGATGAAACCTATTTGTCGCAGAATGATTAAGTAAGAGTATTACAATAGTATCATTATTACACGTATCCGGAAATAGGAAGATAAAATCTATTTGCCGCAGAACGATTGAGTAAGAGTATTGCAGTAGTATTGTTGTTACATGTATCCGGAATAGGAAAATAATAAACCCTATTACCGCAGAACGATTGAGTAAGAGTATTACAACAGTATCGTTATTATATGTATCCGAAATAGGAAAATAATAAACCCTATTGTCGCAGAGCGATTGAGTAACGAGCATTACAAAAGTATCGCTATAGTACAAGTTGATACACACATAGATAATTGATCAGTTGTAAGTTTTACTTCCATGATAGATTGCCCACGAGTAGGGTATTTTCTTTGAGATTTTGATGCACCCGTTATCAACGGCAGATATATTTGTTTTAGCAATTGTTAATATCCTCTTATAATAGATCAGGTCACTTAGACGTAATTCGAGATGAGGTGATTATTCTTTATGATGAAGATTGGAGTATTTATCATTGATTATTTGTTTTTCATTCATAGACGGTTATATGAATGATTTGATATATGTATGTACTGACTCTATTTTCTTATATACTCCTACCCCTTCCCCTGGGGAGAGGTAGTGATGATCTCGCTAGCGTTTTGATGCTCGTTGTTTTTCCCCCTTTCAGGCAGCGAGTTTGACGCAAAGAGAGTCGCAGGTTGATGGGACTTCTTAGTTGTCTATTTAGTTACTTATCATATTTTATAGTTATTGTAGAACTCCACATGTAGTTGATAAATTTCAGAATCTAGATTGGTATTTTATTTCATAGAGTTAAGAGCTATTGTGAGACTTTGTTTATGTGACTCATTGTATTTGAGATTCAGTTCAGACTCAGAGATATGTCTATTTTATTACAGTTGGGATCATTATTGATTTTTCTTATGCTTCTTCTGTGTATATCCAATGTTGTCCTATTTCTATTTTTACCTATCTGTACCTTCACCTATTTATTGTTTCCACTAGAGAAATAGTGGTTGTGATGGTGAAACTTGTCATAGCATGGTGGTTGGTGCTTGGCAGGTTTGACAATCCGGGTTTTACCTAGGACTACAACCTTGTGTGAACCCTGGGGCATCACAGTTGGTATCAGAGCTCTAGTTCCAGCATCCTTAGGATCATTCCTGTGTCAAATTATGGAGCTAGGATAGAGTTTCCTAGGATTCACGTATAGAGTCCGTTAGAAATTCCTAGAATGAGTGAGGACGATATGTGCGTATATCTTAAAATTTCAAAAAAAATTTTATGACAATTATTTTATGTTGATTTAAAGTATTTGCGTGAATACTTTATGTTATGAATACATATTGTGTTACGTTATATATATGTATATATGTTTGCGATCTCACTTACTATGATCATAAGCTCTCCTCTCGATATTATAAATGTTGGAACGAGGATGCAGTCGAGATAAAATTCATACCCGGAGAGCTGGGCAAGTAGAGTCCGAGCCGCAGCAGGCTCCACAGTATTTGATCGACTTTATGGCACCGTTTGCAGAAACAGAGACTAGCAACACTCGAGGAGGGAGTAGCGAGCCACATTACATTTTCTGGAGTTCCACCACCCGTTGTACTAATTGTGCCAATTGAAGAGGTAATACTAATGATTATATTATCACAACCATTTGTTGATAGAGATACAGAGTAGGAGGCTTGGCTCTGTAAGAATAAGAAAGATGTAGGACACTAAGAATACCATAGTGCAGGGCACATTGGATTCATATGCAGCTTATAAATAAAAAGGAATATGTGAAAATTCCTTAACATAGACTCGGTACCAAACCAGAGGTTAAATATATTCAGCACAGAGGATATCACCGGAGAATAGCAGCAAAGAATAGCTACGATTTCAGATTTTCGTCGGGACAGTGAATATCACTTATTTGGGAAAATTTTGTTTACTTCTTCGACAAGCAGTTAGAGCTAGTTTGCTTAAAACAGTGAGATATGCCTATAGTTAATTATGAAATCAAGACTAGCATGATGGCAATGACAAGGGCAAGAGGCCTATTATGGGATCTAGAGGACCCCAGCAGCGGGGTAAGGATTTTTACTATCAGCAATAAAGACATTACAAGAAGATAGCAAACATGATTTGATAGCGTCGCAACAGCGCATGATTCGGGACACATGATACAATTATAATAAGATCGGACATAGAGCAAAGAATTGTCGCAGTATACCAGCAGGAGACTAGCATGATAGAGATCAGGGTCAATAATCTTAGGGCAGCAGTTACGACCAGCATCGGAGGATAGATGTGCTACCGGTTATTCTGAGGATGTAGGGGCCTATAGGCCAGAATTGCGCTATTTAGAGTATTCATCAGTATCAGATGGACCCATGTATTTCACCGCCAGCAGCGTAGCAGGCGTCGGCCACCAGCAGAGTTTATGTAATCGCGCCACGTTATCATAGTGCGAGCAGAGTTTTCGTAGTAAATTCTTATCCAGCTCGAATCCTGTTGATTCAGAAGCTTCGCATTTTTTTATCTATCATGATGTCATGATTAGACATCAGCTTGTAGTGCAGCGTTTAAGCGTTCCATAATCAGTTTGTACTCCTCTAGGGGAGGTGTCCCTATTAGAGAGTATATGTAGGAGGTGTGTCATCAGTATAAATGAGTTTGAGTTCATCTTTGACCTGGTCGTTTTGTGGATGTCGAACTTCGACGTCATTCTTGGTATGAAATGATTATCATCCTACAATATCAGTATCGACTGTTTTGCTAAAACAGTACGCTTGTGAGCATTCATTGGGATTGTATAGATAGTAGCAACCTCATAGGGTAACCAGAATGTGGAGTCATTTCTGGCATACGTCGAAGAGGTGATGATACGGGATCAGGGTGTAGTTTTGAGCGAGACTGGATTTGTTTCAGTATATCAGGATGTCTTTCAGGACATACCTATGTTTTCTCCAATGAGAGAGGTTGTTTCCCTGCATCGAGTTGCAGCAGGCACCGTATCGATTTTCTGAGCACCCTATCATATCTTATGGCACCCGCTGAGAGGAGGGAGCTACAGACTCAGGTAGATGAGTTGTTAACTCAGGGTTTGATTTGTCGGAGTCATTTTCATGGGAGCACAGGTCTTCTTCATGGGGAAGAAGGACTATAGCATGCGATTGTGTATCGATTATTGTGAGTTGAACAAGGTCATTTTTCGGATCACGGATCCACTATCGAGGATTTATGACTTGTTTGACTAGCCAAGGTCATTTTTCGGATCACGGATCCACTATCGAGGATTTATGACTTGTTTGACTAGCTGCAGGGAGCACATAATTTCTCAAAGATTGATCTTCGTTCTAGTTATTTCCAGTTGCGAGTGCGGTAAATGGATATTTCTAAAACCGCATTTTCTGACTCAATATGGGTCTTTTGAGTTATTGTATGCTATTTGGGCTGACCAATGCACCCGCGGTATTCATGGATTTGATAAACCGGGCTTTTCGTCCATGTTAGAACCAGTTCATAGTCATTTTATTGACGACATCATTATCTTTCCGAGATTGGAGTCAGAGCGCGAGCGGCATCCTCTATTGGCATTGCGGGGATAGCGGACAGTCGAGATTAGAGGCATCAGTGATACACTGAGTTCAGCAAATACGAGTTTTGGCTACAAGAGGTCAAATTTTTAGGACACGTCATCAGCATGTGGGGCATAACAGTGGATCCAGCCATTGTTAAGGCTGTACTTGATTAGGAGCCACTAAGAACCATTACGGAGATTCGTAGTTTTAGTATGGTATGAGAGAAAGTTCATTCAGGACTTTTTGAAGATTTTGATACTACTTACACACCTTACAAAGAAGGGTGTATAGTTTGCTTTGGGCACGGGGTGCCAGGAAGCCTTTAAGACTATTAAGGCTAGATAGACTATAATAACAATTTTGACTGTTCTAAACAGTTATACGACATTTGTCATTTACGTGGACACATCATTAGCAGGACTACGAGGTGTTTTGATGCAGACCCGGAGGGTATGGCTTATTTTGCGACAGTTTAGGCGCATCATAACAGATATACAGTACATCCATGCACAAGGAAAATGTACAAGGATCTGAAGAGGCATTTTTGGTGGAGTGGTATGCGCAGTAGGATTGCAGATTATGTGGCTAAGTGTTATACCTACCAACAAATTAAGGTAGAACATTAGAGACATGCAGAAACCATACAGCTTTTACCCATTCCTGAGTGGAAGTGGGCAAATATTTCCATGGATTTCATAGTGGGGTTGCCTAAGTCAAAGAAAGAAAATGATTATATTTAGGTTATAGTGGACAGATTGACTAAGTCTATACATTTCTTACCAGTGAGGATGACTTATACGGCAGATATGTATGCGAGGATCTTCATTCGGGAGATTGTTAGATTGCATGGAGTTTCGGAGACGATTGTATCAGATCGGGGCTTAGGCTTTACATCTCATTTTTGGAGGAGTTTTCAGGATGCTTTTGGCAGTCAGTTATCATTTAGCAGCGTTTTTCACCCCCAGACAGATGGTCAGACCGAGAGGGTGAATCAGATCTTAGAGGACATGCTGAGAGCATGCATTATGGATTTTTAGGGTAGCTGGGAGGATCACATCCCACTGATTGAATTTGCATATAATAATAGTTATTAAGCTACCATCAGGATGGCACCGTATGAAGCTTTGTACGGGAGACCTTGCAGATCATCTATATATTGGGCAGAGCCAGAGGATAGTTTATTGATTGGTCCAGAGTTAGTTAGACAGATCATCTATATATTATAATGATTAAGAGTTGTTTAATACCTAGGATGATGGTGAACTTTAGATGTGGACACGCACACCAAGATTTGTGCATGTATGCTATATTATGTTAGATTGACACACTTTTGACACGAGTTAAATTGATAAACACATATAAATAATGATGTTCTATACGTATCTGAAAATAGGAAGATGAAACCTATTTGTCGCAGAATGATTGAGTAAGAGTATTACAATAGTATCATTATTACACGTATCCGGAAATAGGAAGATAAAATCTATTTGCCGCAGAACGATTGAGTAAGAGTATTGCAGTAGTATCGTTATTACATGTATCCGGAATAGGAAAATAATAAACCCTATTACCGCAGAATGATTGAGTAAGAGTATTATAACAATATCGTTATTATATGTATCCGGAATAGGAATATAATAAACCCTATTACCGCAGAGCGATTGAGTAACGAGCATTACAAAAGTATCGCTATAGTACAAGTTGATACACACATAGATAATTGATCAGTTGTAAGTTTTACTTCCATGATAGATTGCCCATGAGTAGGGTATTTCCTTTGAGATTTTGATGCACCCGTTATCAACGGCAGATATATTTGTTTTAGCTATTGTTAATATCCTCTTATAATAGATCAGGTCACTTAGACGTAATTCGAGATGAGATGATTATTCTTTATGATGAAGATTGGAGTATTTATCATTGATTATTTGTTTTTCATTCATAGACGGTTATATGAATGATTTGATATATGTATGTACTGACTCTATTTTCTTATATACTCCTACCCCTTCCCCTGGGGAGAGGTAGTGATGATCTCGCTAGCGTTTTGACGCTCGTTGTTTTACCCCTTTCAGACAGCGAGTTTGGCGCACGGAGAGTCGTAGGTTGATGGGACTTCTTAGTTGTCCATTTAGTTACTTATCATATTTTGTAGTTATTGCAGAACTCCACATGTAGTTGATAAATTTCAGAATCTAGATTGGTATTTTGTTTCATAGAGTTAAGAGCTATTGTGAGACTTTGTTTATGTGACTCATTGTATTTAAGATTCAGTTCAGACTCAGAGATATGTCTATTTTATTACAGTTGGGCTCATTATTGATTTTTCTTACGCTTCTTCTGTGTATATCCAGTGTTGTCCTATTTCTATTTTTACCTGTCTGTACCTTCACCTATTTATTGTTTCCACTAGAGAAATAGTGATTGTGATGGTAAAACTTGTCATAGCATAGTGGTTGGTGCTTGGCAAGTTTGACAATCCGGGTTTTACCTAGGACTGTAACCTTGTGTGAACACTGGGGCGTCATAGTTGGTATCAGAGCTCTAGTTCCAGCATCTTTAGGATCATTCTCGTGTCAAATTATGGAGCTAGGATAGAGTTTCCTAGGATTCACGTATAGAGTCTGTTAGAAATTCCTAGAATGAGTGAGGACGATATGTGTGTATAGCTTTCCAACAAGTCTTAGATCACCTCATTCCGAGGTCGGATGAGAAAGTTACAGCCAAAATACTGAATGGGTATTTTTCTAGTCAGACTAGGTTTCCTAGTTCGGGTCTAACAGGTTTGTTTCGGGTTTGCCTCTATAAATACCTGTATGTTTTACGAAAATTCCTTTTTTTATCATATCTAAGAACCCTAACAACCACCAAACCCCCATAAACCCTATTTTGAATTCTTGGAGAAGATTGGAGGCTTTCAAGTTGGGTTTTTGTTGATTTTTGGCTTTTGGAGTGGAGATCTCCTTCAACGTTGCTTCTAACAAGTTTTTCTATAATCCCAGGTGAGTATCATCTCTACTAATATCCCTCCCAGTTTTTAAAATATTTTTTAAGAGTTTTTAATGAGTTTTATAGAGCCTAATGTATTAATTTGTGTATAAAAATTAGATCTTTCGTATATATGTATAAAGATTATGTCTTTTCATGTTAAAGAGATTAAGCACGAATTTACAAAAATATTTTAAGATCTAAAAATAATTTAAAATATTGTTTATCTGAATTTAGATGTCTTATTCTTCGTTTTAAAGTTTCGTGCATGATTGAAGATTTACATATGATTTCTTGTGCAAATAATCATGCTTGTTATGTTCTGCTAAAAATCTGCTGCACATATATACTGTTGAACTAGAAATTTGAAATAACAAATGAAATCCAAATTCAACCAAACTAATTCCAATTGAAAGATATTTGAATCTAGTTTTTAAAACAGAAAACCATACCTAAAGATAATTTTCCTAGAGAACGATATGCTCAATTTACTGTTTATATGTTATGCAGAAAATCTGCTGCACAAATAAAATGTTTGACTGGAAATTAGAAATATCATATGAACTCCAAACTGAACCAAATCAGTGTCAAATGATACCTATATGAGTTTAATTTCCAAAAAGAAAAACTATTCTTAAAAAGTGTTTGTCCATAGAAAGATATTCTCAATTTACTAAGGACATATTCTGCAAAAAACTGCAGATGTGCTGATTTAAAATAAATTGATATATTACGTAAAGGTTTCTTGAGTTTCGCTCTTGTTTGTTATTTTTGAGAGAGTTACTCGATCTTATACTATTATATTATAATTATTAAGAGTTGTTTAATACCTGGGATGATGGTGAACTTCAGATGTGGACACGCACACCAAGATTTGTGCATGTATGCTATATTGTGTTAGATTGACACACTTTTGACATAAGTTAAATTGATAAGCACATATGAATAATGATGTTCTACACGTATCCCGAAATTGGAAGATGAAACCTATTTGCCGCAGAACGATTGAGTAAGAGTATTACAATAGTATCGTTATTACACGTATCCGGAAATAGGAAGATAAAACCTATTTACCGCAGAACAATTGAGTAAGAGTATTACAATAGTATCGTTATTACATGTATCTGGAATAGGAAAATAATAAACCTTATTGTCGCAGAACGATTGAGTAAGAGTATTACAATAGTATCGTTATTATATGTATCCGGAATAGGAAAGAGTATTACAATAGTATCGTTATTATATGTATCCGGAATAGGAAAATAATAAACCCTATTGCCGCAGAGCGATTGAGTAAAACCCTATTGCCGCAGAGCGATTGAGTAACGAGCATTACAAAAGTATCGCTATAGTACAAGATGATACATACATAGATAATTGATCAGTTGTAAGTTTTACTTCCATGATAGATTGCCCGCGAGTAGGGTATTTCCTTTGGGATTTTGATGCACTCGTTATGAACGGTAGATATATTTGTTTTAGCAATTGTTAGTATCCTCTTATAATAGAGCAGGTCACTCTGATGTAATTCGAGAAGAGATGATTATTCTTTATGTTGAAGATTGGAGTATTTATCATTGATTATTTGTTTTTCATTCATAGAGGGTTATATGAATGATTTGATATATATATGTACTGACTCTATTTTCTTATATACTCCTACCCCTTCCCCTTGGGTGAGGTAGTGATGATCTCGCTAGTGCTTTGATACTCGTTGTTTTCCCCTCTTTCAGGCAGCGAGTTTAGCGCACGGAGAGTCGCAGGTTGATGGGACTTCTTAGTTGTCCATTTAGTTACTTATCATATTTTGTAGTTATTGTAGAACTCCACATGTAGTTGACAAATTTCAGAATCTAGATTGGTATTTTGTTTCATAGAGTTGAGAGCTATTTTGAGACTTTGTTTATGTGACTCATTGTATTTGAGATTTAGTTCAGACTCAGAGATATGTCTATTTTATTCCAGTTAGGCTCATTATTGATTTTTCTTATGCTTCTTCTGTGTATATCCAGTGTTGTTCTATTTCTATTTTTACCTATCTGTACCTTCAACTATTTATTGTTTCCACTAGAGAAATAGTGATTGTGATGGTGAAACTTATCATAGCATGATGGTTGGTGCTTGGTAGGTTTGACAATCCGGGTTTCACCTGGGACTGCAGCCTTGTGTGAACCCTGAGGCGTCACAGTAAACAAGAACCAAAAGGATATATCTCAAAAAAGTGGGATATACACTCTTCCTCTCATTAGTTCTAGGACTGACTTGTTGAAAGAACCTACAAGCTATTATAAATCACAGTAAGACAACGGCTTTTACACGGTTCGGCAAGTTGCCTACTATTTGGTGAAAAATTTACAGTAAAAGAAATGAAAGAAAAATTGTATTTATATTCTCTCGATCTTAATAACAATTAGATTCCGATTATAAAAGAGAGGAGAATTGATCTGGATTTTCCCCTTTGTTTAATTCTGGGTTCTTCACGGTGGTGGCGATGGAGTGCCTCCCTCGAATGCTCGCGTCGAGTTTGCTCTCCATTGACGATCCGAACATCTTGTTTCACTGGAACGTGGTCTTCTCCTTACGATTTGACGCTATGGAGAACTTGCATGGTAAATTTGAAAATAACTCTTAACGCGTTAATAACTCAGAGCGAGTTTTAGAAGAACTTGTAGAGCAAGTTTTAAACTCTGATCGAGTTGAGAATAACTCTTAGAAAGAGTTCACAAGCCAAGCTGAGTAATCTCAAAGGCTTCAATAAAATCCTTCCAAGATGATTCAAGAGTTTCTTCAAGTCGCTGATCTCCAAAGCTCCTTGTTGCTAAAGTTGAAGATGGATGAAGGCCGATCTCCTTTTTATGACTTTCTCATGAAAAAGTCCAGCCCTAACTCGGTTGAGTTTACTCCTATTTATAGGGGATTAAGGAGTGTAACCACCCCCTTAATTCGCTTCTAAATGGGGCTGAATGGGTGTAATGACCCCCTTAAACTGCTCCCCAAATCATGGGGAAAACGATTTTGAAACTGTAAGTCATAACTTGCTGTGGTTACGATTTTGTAACCACCCCTTTAGGCGGTCTTGGCGAACTTCAGGCTAAGTCCAATGTTTAGATGAAGTCCAGTCTTGCAGACGGACTTCAGAACATAACTTGCTGCGAAGAACAGGTCATAACTTTCAAACCGTAAGTCAGAATTGGACGAATTATATATGACAATCGGCTATCTCGACGAGATGGAGCCGACCAAACTGACCACATAGGGTTCGGTTTGCTCTGTCAGTTTTGCTAAATTCCATACGGTTTGAGAGATATCTATGTTTTGGTTTGAAGAGACCGTCGATTTGTAGTCTCTTTTGCTAGAGTGTTGCAAAGATCGTCATCTTGTAATCTTCGTCTTGGCTCCTTGAAAATGTGAGAGTCGTCAGATTATAACTCCCGATGTTAATTATGAAGGCTGTTGATTAGAGCTTTCATCAGTTGTTGTAAAGGTCGTCAGATTGTAACCTTTATCGATACACGTGAAAGTCTTCAAATTATAGTCTTCTGGAAGCCGTCAAATTGTAACTTCCATCATCAGTGTTTGATGAGAATCAGCTATCTGTAGTGATTTTTAGACAGCCTACACCTGTGTTCACGGGGCAAGAAGGGGGGAGATCTACTATAAGAGAAAGAGAATACAAATGGGTTTATAATCACACAAATTAAACCCTCAAACTAACTCTCAAATCTCTCAAAAACAGCCAAAAAGACCTCTGTTTCTCCTATGGCACGTAAGCCAAAAAACACACAGCCGTCTTTTCTCTGCAATTTTCTCCTCAGCCTGCCCTCCTTTTTCACAGCCACACGAAACCAAGGGAGTTCCTAGTTATAGCCTAGCGGTTAAAGAAAATATGAAACAGGGCCTAGTATATTGTCCGCTCGATTCGGTGCGACCTCTGTTTCTCCTATGGCACGTAAGCCAAAAAACACACAGCCGTCTTTTCTCTGCAATTTTCTCCTCAGCCTGCCCTCCTTTTTCACAGCCACACGAAACCAAGGGAGTTCCTAGTTATAGCCTAGCGGTTAAAGAAAATATGAAACAGGGCCTAGTATATTGTCCGCTCGATTCGGTG
>NC_033796.1:68509930-68510109 GCF_001876935.1 Asparagus officinalis
CCCCTACTTGCTTTGAAAACGTTGCCTTTGCTTTGCTCTTCAAGCGCTTTGTGGCCCATGTGGCCCCCGCGTCTCCTGATAGGAACGCGTTCACAATATAAATATGTACATATACATCTACATATATACATATATAAATATATATATATATATATATATATATATATATATATATATAT
>NC_033796.1:68512830-68517830 GCF_001876935.1 Asparagus officinalis
TATATATATATATATATATATAGGGAAAACTGATCCAGCGCTCGAGCTCAGGAATTTCCTGCGCTGTTAATCTACGTGGCCATCGTTGATTGGGGATCGCGGAGGCGTGGGTTTTTTTGAAAAAAATCCATCGATCTCCTCTCTCTCCCAGTTCTCAGATTCCCTATATATATATATATATATATAGGGAAAACTGATCCAGCGCTCGAGCTCAGGAATTTCCTGCGCTGTTAATCTACGTGGCCATCGTTGATTGGGGATCGCGGAGGCGTGGGTTTTTTTGAAAAAAATCCATCGATCTCCTCTCTCTCCCAGTTCTCAGATTCCCAATTCCCTATTCTCTCTTTCAGATCCCCAATTCTCAATTCCCTCTCTCCCAACTCTCAGATCCCCTCTCAAATCCCCAACTCTTAGATCCCCAACTCTCAGATTCCCTCTCAGATCCCCAATTCGCTCTTCCTTCTCTCTCCTCTATGCCTCTGCTAATGTTTGATTGGTTTGGCGTCAGGGCTGATGTTGAGACGATGCGTGGCGACCCGCGGGTCCAGACCAGGCATGTCCTTGTAGTTCTAGGCGAAGACGTCGATGTATTCCTATATGTGGGCAATGAGGTCCTCTTTTTCCTATGGAGGCAGGCTGCCGCTAATGAATATGGGTTTGGGACTCGCCTCAGTACCCATGTTCACCTGGAGGACTTCGTCTTCGGTTGGTGGTTCGCGCTGTTCGAAGCGACTGTTCCACTGGGCGTTAACATGTAGATCCCATGTCTCGTCATAGAGTGGAAGTTGTTCATCCTCTGCCATTTCGGCGGGGTCTACTGTGGCCATGTTGACTGTAAGGCCATCGAACAGATCCTTTACGCTGACGTCTGAGTCCCAAGCCGAGGTCGTCGACGATTGGTCCCCCGAACATGCATAGTCGGAGTCCTCGTCGACGTAAAAGCACAGATCCGACGAGGAGGAGGAGTAGCCTAAACCTCTTCTCGTCCTGTTGAAGTAATTTGATGGCTTTCCTTTGGGGACGTAGGCGGGTTTGATGACCGTCTTGCATCCTCGGCCGTAATTTAGGCCTTCCAAGCTGGTGAGGTCATACCCCATGTCGCTCATCATTCGTTTCGCAACTCGACTGTACTGCGAAAACTGGGGCGTTGGGTCTTCGTCCTCAGACTCGTCCCATAGCGTGCGCAGGGGATGATCGATCCGACCGAAAATAATATCCTTTCGATAATTATTTCGGGCCGGTACGATGAACATAGCTTGCGATGACCTGATCGGCTGCGTCTTGGCGGCGTATGACGAGCATACCGGCAAGTGTATGGAAGGCTCACTGTAGAGCTTCGACCATAGTTCATTTGGCGCATCATCTTCGGACGTGGAACAAGACGACAAATAAGCAAAGTCGGATTTCTCATTCACGATAAATTTTTCCGCCTGAACAGCATTGGTTACATGGTGATCGTAACCAATTACAATTGACTCAAAGTCATTCAGAATTAAGCTGTCACCGTATTCAGGCTCGCTATCCGCCTCGTTGCCGCTCTCTGGCTCCTCCGCTGGTGGCGCGTCGGGGTCCTGGTACAACAGGGAATCCATGAAGTAGTTTTTGACGCCCTTGAAGGGCTGCTTGTCGGCCACTACTGTCCTGACTCGTTCATAGTTGTCTACATACTTCAAGCACTGGTGTAATGTGGACGGGACTATTCTGTTGCCATGGATCCATGGGCGCCCTAGCAGTATGTTGTACGAGGGTTCGGCGTCGATGACGTAGCACGTCACCTCCATCTTCATGTCGCCTATCCGACATTTCAGGCGGATTTTACCAAGCGGCCGAGTCCCCGTGGCGTTAAAGCTGAAAATGGTAGTCACAGTTGGGGAGAGGCTCTTTGGCGGTATTCCCAAGTGCTTGATCAACTTCAAGGGCACGATGCTCAGCACAGACCCTGGATCGACCTGAATCCGATCCACTTTCGATGAGCCGACGTATCCCATGAAGTACAGTGGCCGGTCATGAGATGTGCTCTTGATGAGCATATCCTCAGGGGTGAAAGTGATGCACGGGACCCGCCTCTCAGAGACTTGGCAGCAAGTTACACATCCCTGTTCTGCCTCCGTTTCTTTCGAGAAATGGGTATAGAACGCCTCTGAGTCGGCCAGCGCCTCTTGGAGGGCCTCTCGGGTGGACCTGGACAACCGGAGGAGGTCATACATGGTAATTCGCGCGGGAATGCTTTTCAGTTGCGCGAGCACGTTGAACCGGAAAGGCTGGCGGCTTGTGCTTGGTCCGTCCTGATTAGGAGGGGTTGTTGTGACTGGCCTCGCGGTAGGTCCTGCCAGGTTCTCCGCCCTCGCAGGATATTCTTTCGCGAATTCTTTCCCTGCCCTCGTGGCGAAGACGTTGGTGTCTTCTTCAGAGTCGGTTAAGGCAGTCATCGCCGTGTCATCTCTACCTAGGATGGCGGAGACAACGTTGCAGTGCTTCCTCTTAGCCTCCTTGGAAGGCTGTGCAGTCCACTGCTCGTCATGGAGGAGGTCTGGATGGACCCACATCACCTGCCCATCTGGCAGAGTTTGTAGGACCAAACCCTTTTCCCGCTGGTGGTGAGGATCATCGTTAGTGATCTTCAAGACCGCCTTGGGGATAGGGATTACCCCTGCAGGGGCTTGAACCTCTGGGAGATCTGTCCCGAAGCTTAAAGTGATCATGTTCGTAGTCACTTGCTTCTGGACTTTCTCTTTCTTCAAAACCCCCGCGTCGTAGAGGGCCTGGAGCTTGTCCTTGAGGACGTAGCATTTGGTTGTGTGGTGGCCAAGGAATCTGTGATATGCACAGTAACTTGGGTCACCGGTTTTGTCAGCCTCCTTAGGCTTGGCGCCTTTTGGCAACTTAATCCGCCCACTCTTGAGCAGAGTGTCGAATGTCGCCACCACCTGATCCTCTTTGAAATCAATTGTCGCTGGGGGCGTGTTCAAAATGCCTGTTTAGGCTTTTAGCGCCTTCGCGACCGGGGCGTGTCGACGCAACATGATTCGTTTCCTCTCGCCCAGGAGGATTCTTCGCACACGCTGGCTCTGCTGCTCCCTTTTTGGACTGCGGCTCTTCGGCCTCCAGCCTCTTGATCATATTTTCAACTTGCTCGCCTTGGCGGACAAGTTCCTTCCAAGTTCGGGTTTCAACTGCCCCTATTTTGGACAGGATATGGATCGACAGATTGTTGCGGCACATCTCAATCAGCGTCGTCTCGGAAACTTGGTCCCGACAGTGGACTGATCGATTCCGAAATCTCTTCACGAAGTCGTTGACCGACTCCGACTTCCGCTGCTTCTCAGCGAGGAGAGTGGCCATTGACACTTCTGTGTCATCGTCGAAGAAGCGGGCAAGGAAGAGCTTCTCAACGTCGGCCCATGCCTTGATAGAGCCCGGCTCCAGTTTGCGGAACCATTCAAAGGCCACCCCCTTGAGGGTACCTATGAATAGTCGAGTGAGAATGGCGTCGTTCCCGGTAAGAAATCCGGTCTGCACCATGAAGTAGTAGATGTGCTGCGAGGGTGATCCCTTGCCATCAAACTGTACCAAGCTGATTGGCTTGAACTTTGTTGGGTATGGGACCGTGTCCCATTCGATAGGGTAGGGACGTACCACCCCCGGCTTGTTCATGTTTTGCTGAAGCTTCAGCGCGTTGAGCTGGTCCTAGAACTCGTCGAATCTTTTGTCACGGGTGCTATCCCCAGTGTGCGATGTTCCTATCGACGTTTTGGAGGATCTTTATCCCTAGTCTGCCGGGGCAAGGGACGTTGGGTTCTCTTCTTTTTCTTCTTGTTCAGCAGTTGCTCCATCATCTCTCTTAGAGAGTCGATGGTCGCCTGCTGTTCCTCCAGCTTTTGAGCCATTGTCTGCTCGGTGTTGAGTTCGGTCATGTGCACTCTCGCCTGCGCGTCTTGACTTGAGCGCGAGGTCTGGGATGTGGCCGCCGCCGAATGAACCTCATCTTCACCGTAGGAGGGGGGAAACCAGGGTGGAGTAATCAAACCTAATGCTTGCCCCCCTGCGACTACGCGTTCGCTGGAATATGCCATCTTGACGGCGTCGAGCGAACCGAGTGTTAGGTCTCAGGACGGAGTCCGAGTCTAGCGAGTCGGAGAGTACCGCCTTCCCCTTATCCGTCATGTTAACTGTGGCGGATGAGAGCTCTAGGTCGTCAGCAGCGCGTCCTTTTTGGTGATGACGCCTCTCTCGAACACCGAAGGTTTCGCCGTTCTGACGCATTGGCAGTCGGCGAGGACCGTGTGGATGAGTCTCTCGTAGTGGCACTAAGGATTCGCCTCCTGCATAGTGCTTTTGCGAGTTAAGTATTCCCTAAGGTCTTCTGTGGGCGGTTGGTGACAACCCCCCAGCTTCAGAAGAGTCGCTCGGGTAAGCGCATGAGAGATTTTTTGACGCGCTCTCTGGTGCGCGTTGGGTGGAATGCTTTGGTGCTGGAGTTGGGCGATCTTGCCTTGACTGGCGAGTCTTCGCGTTTGAGCGAACTCCAGTACGTAGGCGGGTTTCAACCCTTCGTTTGGAAGAGTTGGTTCGCGAGGAGTCGCCTACCCCTCTACCCTTACGTTTATCCACCAAATGGCGAGGCTCGCCAGCCTTCGAGGATTTCGCGCTAACTCGGTAAGTCTCGCTCAGCTCGGAGGAGATCTATTCGCATCAGGGATTTTGACACTGAGAAGGAAGTCCTCACTGGGCGGCGACTTTGCCTCCTCAGTGCGGTTCTCGCGACTTGGGAGGCCTTCCGAGTCGGGCAGTTTGCCCTCCTCGTCTAGCATCTCTCTGGGCCTGTATGAGTTTCAGGCCATTGTGAACGCAGAGATTTGGACGCTCCTGTGCTGACGACGCTTTGCCGCCGTGGCTGGCTAGCTCTCCAGTGGAGGCAGAGCGTCATCGCATGGCTAACGGCAATAGTGGCAGTTCGTGCAGAGTGAACCGGCGCGATCCATCGCGAGCGCATTGGTGTC
>NC_033796.1:68521556-68540804 GCF_001876935.1 Asparagus officinalis
TATATATATATATATAGAGAGAGAGAGAGAGAGAGAGAGAGAGAGAGAGAAATCTTCGGATGCGAAAAAATTTCGCACAGTAACGTGCGAAAACGGGTTAAGGCGTTGGATTTTCTTGGTTCATATATATATATAGAGAGAGAGAGAGAGAGAGAGAGAAATCTTCGAATGCAAAAAAATTTCGCACAGTAACGTGCGAAAACGGGTTAAGGCGTTGGATTTTCTTGGTTCCTCTCTCTCCGTTGAATTTTCATCGTTCCCCAGACCCTCACCCTCTCTCTCTCATAAACCCTCCTCCCTCTCTCTTCCCAAACTCCTCCTCCCTCTCCCTCTTCTCGCTCGTGACCCCAAGCACCACCGCCCCAAACTCGACTCGACTCTCACCCCAAATCCAACTTTTCAAACCGATGGAGCTAGAAGTTCGAGTCGTTGGAGGAATCGAAAGCTGCTTCCTCTATCTCCTCTTTCCCTAATCCAGACCCTAGATTCTTCCGTCAGTGCCCCCTCCCTCTCGTCCTCGCCTTCGACTCTGATCACCCGCCGCCTGCTGACACGTCGCCTGGGCTGGATCCGGGTCCGGTTCCTCTTCAATCGAGCTCCTCCTCCGCTTTCAGCCCTCCTCCTCCTCCTTTAGCCCCCCTTCCTTCAATTTTTATCCGATTCATGCTGCTATAAATCTCTCTTTCCCTCTTTTCCTAATTTTAATATATGTTTTGATTTCATCTTGTTTAAATCCTTATTTTAACAAATAAATGCTCTAGAATTTTCATAGATGTTCACAGATGCATATGATTCTTATGTACCTTCTGATGAGGAAGACTCAGAGCAGACTCTCTTTCGCCATCGTATTCTCAAGCAAACTATAAGTTCATATTCTACTGGTACTTATTCATTTCCTTTTTGATTAAGGACAATGAGTAATTTAGTTATACACACTATCCTTATGCCTCATGAAGTTTTTAATGTTTCTGTAGGCTTAATACTTAAATTAATCTTATTAAATGTGAATAATAACTACTTGCTGCTGTCTCAATTATAAATACTAAGTTTTTCCCCAATAAACCTTTTTATCGATACTAAGCTGTTTCAAGTTTTCAATCTTTGCATCTTGAAGTTGGGCATATTTACACTGCTTTTGACTTTTAAATTGCTAATGTTGCAGTCTTCTTTTCTCAAGAATACGCTCGAGGGAAATCCAAATAATTGCTGATGTGGAGAGTATAGCCCTCCTCGTTGCCAAGAACATGCTCGTCGGCAAAGCCATCGAGGGGACCCAGTGGGAGGCGCTGAAGCCCTGCATGAGCCCGAGAGGTGCTCGAGGTAATTAGTTCAAGAAGCGCTCAAGAGAAACACTTTGGAGAAGCATTTCTTTGAAGGGCTTGCATTTGCTCAAGGGAGCTTTAGATACTCATGTCTAATTTTCTTTTTTTATGTATGTGGGCTTTCAGCATTTGAAAGTTCATCTATTCAATGTAGTTTGTAAAAGAAATCGGTGTTTTCTAGCATTTGAGCCTCTTTTTGGAATAAAGATGCAGTGTGTGATTTTTGCAGGGTGTAGGTTAATCATGTATGTTTGAGTTCAAATTACTTGCCTTGTATGATAATTGAATTGTGACATCATGTATGTTGAGTTCAAATTGCTTGTCTTATATGAGAATTGAATGCTTTTGATAGTTATCATCATATAGCCTACACTTATTTGGTAGCTTGAGCTTCAATGTTATCAATCAATTGAAATATTATGGGGTAAACAGAGGTTGATGTGTCGTTGGCTTGTGTGTTGATATGGCACGTTTAGACTACTATAATCTATATTATCAACATATCTCTCAACAAACCAAAAGCACACCCGATGGTTTGAATGTATTATCTGAAGCATTGTTTCTGGAGCATTGTTTCTTCAATACTTGATCATAAGTATGAACAAACTCATGTACCAATCTACATTAACCTGGTAGCTTCAAACACCAAATTGTCCAACCTGGCAGCTTCATACTTGGTCATATGTATGAACAAACTCATGTGCCAGTCTACATTAACACATATGACAATACCAACAACAACAAATGACACAACCTGCTTCAGGGCATTAACATTCACACAAATGACAATACCAACAACAACAACAATACCAACACATGTTCCAGTCTACATTAATGACAATACCAACAACAATAGTACATTTCACACCTAACAACTCACAATACCAACAACAACAATACCAACACATGTTCTATTACAGAATAAACTCAAAACCATATATGTTTCTGTCGAGGCACACCTAACAACTCAAAACAGTAGTACATTTTTCAGTCTAAATTTCTAGTCTTCAATAATGGAAATTTCCAGTCTTTAATTTCTGTCGAGGCACACCTATTTGATCATACATTTTTCAGTCTAAATGTTCCAGTCTACATTTTTCTGTCGAGGCACACCAGGTAGCTTCTTATTTCTGCACAGAAACTAGTAATCAAAGTAATATTTCACGATGGAACTCGATTTGTACTACACCCTCATCTTCTTCTCCGCTGAGCTCTTCCCAAAAGTTCTTCATCTTTTATCTGCAAAAAACATACCTCAAACTAAAATGTATATCAGTGTAAAAGGATTGTGTATGTACCCGATATCATCTACTCACAACGTAATCCAAATTATGTACATAATCTACTCCCAAAATTCAAGGTTCATACAAATGTATATATCAGTCTATAAACAAGGAAAATTCAGATTCTGTGTTGAATTTTTCGGATCTATATAGTGATCATTGAATTACCAAATGCACTAAATCTTCCCTAGTAGAATATATAAGTAACAAATGCACTAAATTACTAATGCATTTAAATTGGCAAGTAAATTTCTGAGCCTATATGCTCACAACGCTACTGATTTTTGGTTATTAATTTGTCCTGATAAAATCGAAGCTCACCTGATTAATTTATCACTTAGTGAATTAACAAATGCATAGAACCTGCACTAAGTCATCATCTTTTATCATGATTTTATCATGACTTAGTGCAGATAATTCACTAAATCTTCTCTAAGTAAGAAGTTAAGTTAACCTGAAAGCATAGAACCTGCAGCTAAGATAATTGTAACATCAGAATAAGTATTCAGGATGAATGAATTGTAAAACCACTTCATTAGGCAAAAGAAAAATGTTAGAACCTAAACGAACTTTATTCTCAAGTAACAATCTTTTTTCCCCCATTTAGGGAAAAATGGGTAAATGTGTTTGAAGAGAGTAAGGTTAAGAAAATTCAAATACGCACAGACAAAGATCAAAATAAATCATTACAAATTATTATACGTACTAGAATGCTAATCATAACTAAATTCCTGGTTAAATTAATATAAATAATCCTTGAAAAAATAAAATCCTGATAAAAGACGATGACTTAGTGCATTTGGCAAGTAAAATCCTAATAAAATCGAAGCTCACCTAACGAATCAGATAAAATTGAAGGAGGAGGAGGACTGAAGGCGGAGGAGGAGGGCTGAAGGAGGAGGAGGAGCTCGATTGAAGAGGAACCGGATGCGGATCCAGCCCAGGCGACGTGCCAGCAGGCGGCAGGTGATCGGTGGTCGAAGGCGAGGACGGGATGGAGGGGGCCACCGACGGTAGAATCTAGGGTTTGGATTAGCGAAAGAGGGAGATAGAGGAAGCAGCTCTCGATTCCTCCGACGACTCGAACATCTAGCTCCATCGGTTTGAGAAGTTGGGTTTGGGGCGAGAGTCGAGTCGAGTTTGGGGCGGCGGTGGTTAGGGTCATGAGGAAGAAGAGGGAGAGGGAGGAGGAGTTTGGGAAGAGAGAGGGAGGAGGGTTTATGAGAGAGAGAGAGGGTGAGGGTCTGGGGAACGATGAAAATCCAACGGAGAGAGACGAACCAACAAAATCCAACGGCTTAACCCGTTTTCGCACGCTACTGTGCGAAAATTTTTTCGCATTCGAAGATTCATATATATATATATAGGGAGAGGTTCTAATAAAAACCTAGAGAACTAAAAACCAATCCTAACCCTACATTCTATTTCATCCAATGGCCTAGATTTCGATGGCAGAATTGTAAATATAGACAAATTTAATACACTGCATTAATGTGAAAAGGGTAAAATTGGAACAATTCATTGCATTAATGGTGACTGATTACATTGGAACAATGATACAAATTTAATACACGTCCTTTAATACTCTCTCTCTCTAACTCGCTTCCCGATCTCTGTAAATCTCACATGAAGAACACAACAACGCAATGAATCTGGATTCACTGAAGTGATCTTCAATCCAGATTCACTCCAACGAATTGAATCTGGATTCACTCCAATCGATTTGCTGCTCCACTGGATTTGTGAATCATTCTAACCATCCAAGCAGAATAAGAAACTTATGGTAAAAAACAAGCTATAAAATTTTATAACATGAAAAATTTTCACCTTTTACAGCAAAAAGTTATGATTTTTATGGTAAAAAACAAACACCTCACATAAAAAATCGGCGTTAAGGTATTTTAATTGATTAAAATTACCAATTAGGTCCTTTTTCTCATCGGCGACCACTTTTCCGGCGAGAACTCGTCACGTGCGTGACACGTGATGACTTAATCTGTATAAATACCCATATTGGTATTTTAATTCAACTCAATTTGCCAAGAAGGTATTTTATATAAAAAAATCGCCGTTAAGACATTTTAATTGATTAAAATTACCAATTAGGTCTTTTTGCTTGTCGGCGACCACTTTTTCGGCGAGAACTGGTCACGTGCATTTTAATTCAACCGGTTTTCTGACGTGGCAGTGGCAGGAAGAATAAGAGTCGATGCATTTTAAAATCCCCCATTTCTAAAATTGGTAAAAAAATTAGCGAAAAATTCGTGGAGAAATTACTGTATAAATAGAACCTCAAACTTTTGCATCGATCCATGGCCGCGCCGGCGGCAATCTAGTCTGCAGTGATCTTCGTCTTCTCACTCTCCTCTCCGAATTCCCATGACGTTTTCTTCTAGAAGTTCCTGGAATCGGGGGTTTTGGCTGCTTCTGTTAGCGGTAAAGGTAAGATAATTGAGTTGGATCTGAGATCTGGAGTGAATGCGTGGAAGTTTGATCTTTGTTTTGAAATTTTTAGGGTTCAGGTTGGTTCGTTTTGGACTTAAATTGTGATTAAGCCACATCAGCAGCTAAAACCGAGCCAATCAGCAAACCGAGCCACATCATCAGCTAAAACACAGATTAAGTCATCACATGCCACACACGTGACGAGTTCTCACCGGAAAAGTGGTCGCCGACGAGAAAAAAGACCTAATTGGTAATTTTAATCAATTAAAATGCTTTAATGCCGATTTTTTATTTAAAATACCTTCTTGGCAAATGTGGTTAAATTAAAATACCAATATGGGTAATTATACAGATTAAGTCATCACGTGCCATGCACGTGACGAGTTCTCGCCGGAAAAGTGATCGCCGACGAGAAAAAAAGACCTAATTGGTAATTTTAATCAATTAAAATGCCTTAACGCCGAATTTTTTATTTAAAATACCTTCTTGGCAAATGGGGTTAAATTATAATACCAATATGGGTATTTAGCCCTTCAAAAAGCAACATCTTGTAAACACGATGGCTTTAAGAAGCAACACCAACCTCTTCATGATGCAACCTCAATCCTTTCTTCAGAGTATCTGTTGTTTCATATTTCTTCTGTATTTTCTCTTTTGCCTATTTTGTACCTACACCGGTTATTGATTACACTAGATAGATACTTACTGTGATTGTGAAACATGTTATTGCATGGTATGGTGCATGGCAGGTTTGACATTCTTGGTTTCTCCTTGGACTGTAGCCTTGTTGAAACCAGGGGCGTCATTATTAGTATCAGAGCTTTAGTTCCAGTATCCTTAGGATCATCCTATGTCGTGTCGTGGAGTTAGAATAGAGTTTCTTAGGATTCATGTATAGAGTCCGTTAAGAATTTCTTGTACGAGTGAGGACGTTATATACGCGTATTCGAAAATCACGAATATTTTTTTCTAATACTAAAAGTATTTGTGTGAATAATATATGACGTGGAATCGTTATATGTTTTGTTTGAGGACTCATAATCCTTCTTGTATGTGCTCAGATGGCAGGACGTGGTAGACCTCGTACTCGAGAGCTGGTCAGGCAGAGCCATAGCAGGCTCTACCAGCATAGTAGCAGACTTCACCTGAGCTACAGCAGGCTCCCCAATACCTGATAGATCTAATGGACCCCATAGCCTCTAAGATGATAGCTCTTAAGAAGCTTGTGACGAGTCACATCACCCCACCACTACTAGTAGTTCCACCACTGGTTGTACTAGCTTTTCCAGTTGTGGGCGGTTTAAAAGGGAACACACCAACACCTACCCCACAGGTAGTTGTGGATAGAGCAGTAGAGCAGGAGACTTGGCTCTGTCTGGTGGAGAGATACCAGAAGATGAGAGCACCGGAGTTTCAGGGATCATCGGATTCACTGGCAGTGCATAAGTGGAAGGAGGATGTGAGAAACATTCTTGAGATACTGAATATAACATCGGTTCAGAAGCAGAGGCTGGCATCTTACAGTCTCAAGGGAGATGTAGGGAGATGATATTGGTTGTAGTTCACTCCAGATCAGAGGATGACACTCACCTGGGAGGACTTCATTTATTTCTTTGATGAACAATTTATCTCTTTCGCGGCACGGGCCGGGAAAGAGCTTGAGTTATCCAGATTGACTCAAGGAGACATGTCGGTAGCGGATTTTGAGAGCAGCTTTATGAGTCTACTTTATTTCACGGGCATGTGGCAGACCGGAGAGCGCCAAGCTCAAATGTTTCTAGCAGGACTTTGCCCCAGCCTTCGTCGATACCTCATTTCTAGGAGGTTTTATTCAGTTCGAGAGGTAGCGGATGCTGCCATCTCTCAGAAGAATGAGTCAGCCATGTTCCAAAAGGACAAGGAGGGGAACAGTAAGGAAAAGGGCAAGAATAAGAGGCCTTTTTTAGGACCCCAGCCGCAGCAGCAGCAAGGCTCTCATAGGAGAGGACCCCTGAATGAGCAGAGAGTGCCTCAGTAGCGCAAGTTCCAAGGCACTTGCTTTAAGTGTCACAAGACTGGCCACAAAGCATCAGAGTGTCACAGTGCACTAGTAGGAGCCCAGCAAGGGAGAGGGCAGAATCAGCAGCATGGCAGATTCCAGGGCCGAGTTTAGGGTCAGCAGGCGAGACTTGAGGCACCGCCAGTAGTTCCTATGATTGAGGGGGTAGGTTCGTGCAGTTCAGGAGGTCCTTCAGGGGTAGGTAGTCCAGTATACCCCACCGCCAATAGCAGAGCAGCTTCCAGCCACGAGCAGAGTGTATGCAGTAGTTTCTCGCGATCATGGTGCAAGCGGGGCCGTAGTGGAGGGTACGTTCTCCATGAACTCCTTTCTAGCCCGTATTCTTTTCGATTCGGGAGCTTCTCACTCTTTCATATCTTATGCTTTTATGAGTAGACTTTAGCTTGTAGCTCAGCCTCTAGACAGTTTCTACCCCTCTAGGTGAGATGTCGCTTTTGGAGAGCATTTATAGGAAGTGTATCATCAGTTTAGATGAGTCTGAGTTTGTTGTCGACTTGATAGTGTTGAGCATGTCAGAGTTTAATGTTATTAGGCTATCTTCCTACCATGTCAGTATCGACTGTTTTACAAAAACAGTCAAGTTGCGAGCGTCCGATAAGTCCGAGTTAGTTGTGGCAACCTCTCAGGGGAACCAGTTTGCGGAGTCATTACTGGCGTACATCGAGGACTCTCAGGGGAACCAGTTTGCGGAGTCATTACTGGCGTACATCGAGGAGGTGATGCTTCGGGATCAGAGTGTGGATATATGACCAGTTTGCGGAGTCATTACTGGCGTACATCGAGGAGGTGATGCTTCGGGATCAGAGTGTGGATATATGTGAGACTAGAGTTATCTTAGATTTTCAGGATGTCTTTCAGGACATACATGAGTTAACTCCTGTGAGAGAGGTTGAGTTCTGTATTGAGTTGAAGCCGGGCACAACCCCGATATCTCGAGCACCCTATTACATGGTACCTACTGAGATGAGGGAGCTACAAACCTAATTGGATGAGTTATTAGTTCAGGGCTTTATTCATTGGAGTCATTCTCCATGGGGAGCGCCGGTCCTCTTCTTGAAGAAGAAGGATGGTAGTATGCGATTGTGTATCGACTACCGCGAGTTGAATAAGGTCACTATCTGGAATAGATATCCTTTGCCTTAGATTGATGACTTGTTCGATCAGCTACAGGGAGTGTAGTATTTCTCAAAGATTGATCTTTGTTCTGGTTATCAATAGTTACGGGTCCGGGAGATGGATATTCCCAAGACCGCCTTTTTGACTCGATACGGGTCCTTCGAGTTTTTAGTTATGCTATTTGGGTTAACCAATGCACCTGCGGTATTCATGGATTTGATGAACCGGGTCTTCTGTCCATTTTTAGGCCAGTTCGTGATTGTGTTCATTGATGATATTCTTATCTATTCGAGATTAGAGTCGGAGCACGAGCAGCATCTACGTTTGGCTTTGCAGACCTTGTGTGAACATCAGCTATATGCTAAGTTCAGTAAGTGTGAGTTTTGGATTTCTGAGGTCAGGTTTCTTGGTCATCTTGTCAGCAGAGAGGGCATAGTGATAGACCCAACTAAGGTTTTAGCAGTACTTGATTGGGAACCGCCAAAAATGGTTACCGAGATTCCTAGCTTTTTGGGATTAGTCGGATATTATAGGAAGTTCATTCAGAACTTCTTGAAGATTGTGATACCCCTTACACACCTTACAAAGAAGGGTGTATAGTTTTCTTGGAGCATGGAGTGCCAGAAGGCTTTTGATACCTTGAAGGCTAAGTTGACTACAACGCTAGTTCTTACTATTCTGAACAGTGACAGGACATTTGTTGTGTACACGGACACGTCGTTAACAGGTTTGGGAGGTGTTCTGATGCAGACTCAGAAGGTAGTAGCATACATCTCACGGAAGTTGAGAGTTCATGAGCAGAACTACCCCACTCATGATTTAGAGTTAGCAGCGGTTATATTCGTGCTGAACGCATAGAGACACTACTTATATGGAGTGCAGTTCGAGCTTTTCATAGACCATCAGAGTTTGAAGTACCTTTTCTCCCAGAAGGAACTTAATCAAAGGCAGCAGCGATGGATTGAGTTTATCAAGGACTACGAGTTCGCGATTCAGTATCATCTGGGGAAGGTGAACATCATAGCAGATGCTTTGAGTAGGAAGCGTCGACATCAGGTTGCCACTTTGAGGTGCTCATTGTATAGAGATCTTCTCACTCTTAGCCAGTTCGACTTTAGGCTAGAGTTTGGCAGGACCAGTGCATATTTAGGAGCTATATCTGTGTAGCCATCTTGGAGGGATAGAGTAGTCAGAGATCAGTTAGAGGACTCTTGGATTCAAATCCGGAAGGAGGAGATTTCAAAAGAGCCCAAGGATGATTGGACCATTGGAGCAGATGGAGGCCTTCGAATGAAGGGTCGATTAGTTATGTCAACCAGTGTGGAGCTAAAGAAGGAGTTGATTGATGAAGCACATCGTACCCGATATACAGGGCATCTAGGAACCAACAAGATGTACAATAACTTGAGGAGACATTTCTGGTGGAGTGGTATGCATAGAGACATTGCATATTATGTGGCTAAGTGTTTTACCTGTCAGCAAGTGAAGGCAGAGCAGCAGAGACTAGCAGGGACACTTCAGCCTTTACCCATTCCAGAGTGGAAGTGGGCGGACATTTCTATGGACTTCATTGTGGGGTTGCCGAAGTTGAAGAAGGGGAACGATTTAGTTTGGGTGATAGTGGATCGGTTGACGAAGTCGGCACATTTTATTCTAGTGATGACCACTTATACCGTCGAGGCATATATGAGGATATTTATTCGGGAGATAGTTCGACTACATAGAGTTCTAGACACGATTGTGTCAGATCAAGGATCAGTATTCACCTCACACTTTTGGAGGAGTTTCCAGAATTCATTCGGCAGTAAATTATTGCACAATAATGTATTTCACCCTCAGACGGATGGTCAGACAGAGAGAGTGAACCAGGTGTTGGAGGATATACTACGAGCTTGTGTTATTGATTTCTAGGGCAGCTGGGAGGATCATATTCCGTTGATAGAGTTCGCTTATAACAATAGTTATCAAGTGACGATTGGTATGGCTCCGTATGAGGCACTGTACGGGAGGCCTTGTAGATCCCCTATATGTTGGGCAGAGCCAGAGGATAGCTTGTTGCTTGGACCAGAGCTGGTGAGGCAGACTACCGAAAAGATAGCATTGATTAGGGAGTGTATTCTAGCTGCTCAGAGTCGACAAAAAGAGCTACGCAGATCATAGACGGCGACCTTTAGAGTTCAGGTGGGAGATTATGTTATGCTGAAGATATTACCGATAAAGGGTGTAGAGCGATTTGGCAGATGGGGAAAGCTTGCCCCGAGATTTATTGGCCCTTTTTGGATTGTTGAACGTATTGGGGCTGTTTCTTATAGACTAGATCTTTCAGCATCGATGTCTAGTGTGCACGACGTATTTCACATCTCTATGCTCAGGAAGCACATTCATGATGAGGAGAGACAGCGAGTGATGGATGCTCTGGAGATCGAGATTCAGGACGATTTGACTTTGTTTGAGATCCCAGTTTGTATACTTTCTAAAGAGGACAAGAAGCTTAGAAATAAAGTGATTCCTTTGGTGAAAGTCCAATGGAACCGGAGAGGATCTGAGGAGATTTCTTGGGAGAGCTTGGTGGATATGCGTCGTGACTACCCACACCTGTTTGAGTAGCTAAATTGATTGAATTTTGTTTTCTTATGATTTATGATGATTTTGGGATAGTTATATTCATTTTTAACACTAGAATGGGGGTATTGTCACCTGATCCTTAATCATTTGAAAAATATATGGTATATACATGAGGGTTTCCTTGTTTGGATTATTTCGTTTGATGTACTAATTAAATTTAGTTAAGAATTAAGGTGAGAATATTTGCATTCTATGTTGTTAACTTTAAATAGTACTATCTGGAAATATATGTTATGAGATGACATGATTTTCTTAGATTAGATTATTAATGTTTGAAATGCGATTTCGAAATTTTGAGGACAAAATTCTTTTAAGGGGGAAGAATGTAAAACCCCATAGAATTTGATTAATGAGTTTTTATTGTGAAATATATGTTCTGTAAAACCCTGATAATTTATGAATAATAAAGTTTATGTGTGATAAATTATGATATGTGGATATTTAGTATGATAAATATCATTAAATGGTATAATACCATGTGTTTTGAGTATGAACGAGTTTATACATGAGAGATAGAAGTGTTGAAACATGCACACATGACCAACTCATGAGAATCTGGGAAATCCCAGTCCGCTCGACCGTCGCGGTCGACCGCAGCCCGCTCGACCGTCGCGGTCGACCGCAGCCCGGTCGACCGTCACGGTCGACCGCGAGACCTGCAGTCTGTTTTTCTCCTGTTTTGAGTTGGTTTCAGATTTCTAAACCCATATTCGTTTTCCCCTGATATATATATGAGCTTTTCACGATTTTCTTAGTTTTCCTAAGAATCCTAACAGCCACCAAAACCCTTAAACCCTAGTTCAATTTCTTGGAGAAGATTGAAGGCTTTCAAGTGGATTTTTCGGGTGATTCTTGGCTTTTGGAGTGGAGTTTTCTTTCAACCTTGCTTCTAACACGTTTTACTACAACCAAAGGCAAGTATCATCTCTACTAATCCCCCTCCCAGTTTTTAAAACATTTTTAAAGAAATTTAAACATGTTTTATAGAGCCTAAACGAATAGATTATGTATAAAAGATAATTCTTTTGTATTATATGTATAAAGATTAGGTCTTTTCATGCTAAAAAGGTTAAGAACGTTTTCACAGATATGATTTAGATCTGATGATGATTCTAAAATGTGGTTAAACTAAAGAAAGAAGTTTGATTTGTTGTTTTGAGCCTTTATGCATGCTTTAAGGTTTTGAATATAAATCTAATGCATAAAATCATGATTTATATATGTTGATTTGTTTCCAGATAATTCTACCTACTGTACCATGCTTGTATGCAAGTTTCATGAAGTTTTTATCATGTTTGAATCACGAAAACACGACGAGAACACAACACGTAAGAATCTGGAGAAACTTGAAACAGGGTTCACGGTCGACCGCTACGGTCGACCGCGTGCAGGACAGAGACCTGGGTAGTCTCTGGAGCCCGTCGCGATCGACCGCCACGGTCGACCGCCAGTCTGATGATGGCCGTGCATGTTTTTTTTGGATTTTTATCTGGTTTCGAGCGATTCTCTCGACTTTGTGCTGATAGACTACAATGTTAAGAGTTGTTGAACACCTGGGATAGTGGTGAACTTCAGATGTGGACACGCACACCGAGATATGTGCATTTATGCTTAGTTTGTGTTGGATTGACACACTTATGACACAAGTTAAACAGATGAACACATATGAATAGTGTTGTTTTATACGTATCCGGAAATAGGGTGATGAAACCTATTTGCCGCAGAATGATTGAGTAAGAGTATTACAATAGTATCGTTATTTCATGTATTCGGAATAGGGAGATAATAAATCCTATTGCCGCAGAACGATTGAGTAAGAACATTACAAGAGTATCACTATAGCACAAGATGATGCACACATAGATATTTGATCGGTTGTAAGTTTTACTTTCATGATAGACTAGGGTATTTCCTTTGAGTTTTGGCACACCCGTTATGGACGACAGTTATATTCGTTTTGGTTGGCATCCTAGGGTATTTCCTTTGAGTTTTGGCACACCCGTTATGGACGACAGTTATATTCGTTTTGGTTGGCATCCTCTTATATTAGAGCAGGTTACTCGGATGTAATTCATGGACGACAGTTATATTCGTTTTGGTTGGCATCCTCTTATATTAGAGCAGGTTACTCGGATGTAATTCTAGATGAAGTATTTATTCTTTATGTTGAAGATTTGAGTATGTTTCCTTGACTATTTGTTTTCATTCACAGGAAGCTATATAAATGATTTGATATATGCATGTCCTAACTCTATTTTCTTATATACTCCTACTCCTTCCTCTGGGGAGAGGTAGTGATGATCTCGCTAGCGCTTTGACGCTCGTTGTTTCTCCTCTTTTAGGCAGTGAGTCCGGCGCACGGAGAGTCGTAGGTTGATGGGACTTCTTAGTTGTCCATTTAGCTATTTATTATACTTTGTAGTTATTGCAGAACTCCACATGTAGTTGATTATTTTTAGACTCTAGATTGGTATTTTATTTTAGAGTTGAGAACTCTTGTGAGACTTTGTTTATTTGATTCGTTATATTTGAGATCCAGTTTACACTCAGAGATATTTCTATTCTATTTAAGTTGGGCTCATTCTTGATATTTCTTATGCTTCTTCTGTGTATATTCAATATTGCCTATTTTTAATTTTGCCTGTCTGTACTTTCACCTATTTATTATTTCCACTGGAAAGATAGTGATTGTGATGGTGAAACATGTCGTAGCATGATGATTGGTGATTGGCAGGTTTGACAATCCGGGTTTCATCTGGGACTGCAGCCTTGCATGAACCCTGGGGCGTCACAGTTTGTATCAGAGCTCTAGTTATCATATCCTTAGGATCATACCTGCGTCATATTGTGGAGTTTAGGATAGAGTTTCCTAGGGATCATCTATACAGTCCGCTAGGAATCCTTAGCATGAGTGAGGACGTACTATATATGTACGTGGAAAATCTAAATTTTTTTTATGATGATCTATTTGCTTTGAATAATAAAGCGTGATATGAGATATATATGATACGATTTACTTATTAGTATATGTTATATCCTTCATACTTGTGATCCAATTTACTGCGTAAAAGCTTTATTTTGGAATTATAGATGTCAGGAGGAGGTCGTGGACGCCGAGTTACTCGTGCTCAGGGAGTTTAGCAGGATGATAGGGAGTCCGGGCCACAACAAGCTCCGTAGTACTTAGTGGATCTTATAGCACCCTTAGCAACTCGGTTGGCGACTATTGAGGAGCAATTAGCAGATTAGACTCGACAGGAAACTCCCATTCAGGAGGAGATACCAGAGAGGACACCAGTAGTTTCGCCACCACCTCCAGTTGATGATGGAGTGGCTGAGCAGGAGGCTTGGCTTCGCTTGGTAGAGAGGTACCAGAAGTTGAAGGCTTCAGAATTTCATGGTTCGACGGACTCTATCGCCGCACACAAATGGAAGGAGGATGTGAGTAACATCTTGGATATGCTGAATGTTAATTATGTACAGAAGCAGAGGCTAGCGGCTTTCAGCCTCAAAGGCGATGTAGGAGGATGGTATAGGCTCCGTTTCACCCCAGAGCAGAGGATGATGGTTTCGTGGGAGACCTTTATATATCTTTTTGATGAGCAGTATGTTTTGGCTGCAGCGAAAGCCGAAAAAGAGTTAGAGCTAGCTCGTCTAGAGTAGGGGGATATGTCTATCATGGACTTTGAGAGGATGACGGTTCATGTTATTGCTTAGGTTCACCGGTATGTGGCACACAGAGGAGCGTCAGGCTCAGATGTTCTTGATGGGACTTCGTCCGGGGTTGTGCCGGTACATAGTATCTCGGAGGTTTCATTCAGTGCGGAAGGTGGCAGATGCTGCCATGGCTCAGGAGATAGATACATCCCTATTCATCAAGGGCAAGAACAACAGTAAGTCAGGACAGTCCGAGGATAAAGGAAAGGGTAAGAGACCATTTGGAGGCTCAGGAGGACCCCACCAGCAGGGTAAGGGTCCGCATCAGTAGGGTCCCCATAAGAAGGGCCATCAGCAGGACCAGAGAGCACAGCAACAGCATCGATTTCAGGGAGCTTGTTACAATTGTAACAATATTGGACATGGAGCAGCAGAGTGCCGTAGTGCACTCGTAGCAGGAGGCCAACAGGGCAGGACACAGCAACATCAGCAGAACCACACTCAGGGATGCGGTCAGGGTCAACAGCTGAGGATAGAGACACCTCCAGTAGTCCTAAGGATTGAGGGACAGGTTCGAACAGTCCACGAGACCTAGCAGAGGCAGATGTCACTATTCACTCTAGGTGATGCAGAGCAGCAGACCGGTAAAGTGTATGCAGTTGTTCCTCGCGATCATGGCACGAGCGGAGCTATGGTGGAAGGTACATTCCGTGTGAATTCCTTTCCAGCACGTATTCTTTTTTATTCTGGCGCTTCGCATTCTTTTATCTCCTATGATTTTACGGTTAGACTTCAGCTTGTAGCTCAGCCGTTAGATTTTCCTTTATCTGTATCTACCCCGTTGGGAGAGATGTCTCTGTTAGAGAGTGTTTGTAGGAGATGCATTGTCAACTTGGACGATTCCGAGTTTGCGCTTGATTTGATCATGTTGCATATGTCTGAATTCAATGTGATTCTTGGTATGGATTGGCTATCTTCCTACCATGTGAGTATCGACTGTTTTGCGAAAACAGTCAGTTTGCGAGCAGTTGATGGATCTGAGTTAGTGATAGCAACCTCCAGAGGCAACCAGTTTGCGGAGTCATTTCTGACGTACGTAGAGGAGGTGGAATTGCGGGATCGGGGCGTAGATTTGAGTGAGATGTGAGTAGTCTCAGAGTACCAGGATGTCTTCCAGGACATACCAGGATTACCTCTAGTGAGAGAGGTCAAGTTATGCATAGAGTTGCAGCTAGGCACCGCACCGATTTCCCGAGCTCCTTACCATATGGCGCATGTAGAGAAGAGGGAGCTACACATCCAGATAGATGAGTTGTTGTCTCAGGGCTTCATTCGACGGAGTCATTCTCCGTGGGGAGCACCCGTCCTCTTTGTGAAGAAGAAGGACGGGAGTATGAGATTATGTATAGATTATCACGAGTTGAACAAGGTCACTATCCGTAACAAGACCCCATTACCGCGGATTGATGACTTGTTCGACCAGTTGCAGGGAGCGTAGTGTTTCTCAAAGATAGATCTTCATTCTGGTTATCATCAGTTGTGAGTTCGGGAGATGGATATTCCTAAGACCGCTTTCTTGACTCGATATTGGTCTTTCGAGTTTCTTGTCATGCCATTTGGACTGACCAATGCACCCACAGTATTCATGGATTTGATGAATCGGGTTTTTCGTCCTTATTTGGACCAGTTCGTGATAGTTTTCATTGACGATATTCTTATCTATTCGAGGTTGGAGGATGAGCATGAGCAGCATTTAAGGTTAGCATTGCAAATATTGAGAGAGCACCAGTTGTATGCTAAATTTAGCAAGTGTGAAATCTAGTTATCAGATGTTAGATCTTTGGGTCATATCATCAGCCGGGAGGGCATTGTCGTAGATCCGGCTAAGGTAGAAGTCGTACTTGATTGGGAGCCACCGAAGACAGTTACCGAGATTCGTAGCTTCTTAGGGCTGGCAGGCTATTACAGAAAATTCATTCAGGACTTCTCGAAGATTGCCACACCGCTTACACACCTTACTAAGAAGGGTGTACAATTTATTTGGAGCACAGAGTGCCAGAAGGCATTTGAGACTTTGAAAACTAAGTTGACTTCAGCACTAGTTTTGGTTATTCCTAGCAGTGATAAGACTTTTGTTGTCTACACGAATGCATCCTTATTGGATCTTGGAGGTGTATTAATGCAGACCCAGAGAGTTGTAGCTTATATTTCGAGGTAGTTGAGGACTCATGAGCATAACTACCCCACGCATGACTTGTAGCTAGCAGCAGTGGTATTTGCACTGAAGGCGTAGAGACATTACTTGTACGGGGTACAGTTTGAGCTATTCACGGATCACCAGAGTTTAAAATACCTCTTTTCTCAAAAAGAACTTAATCAGAGACAGCGTCGATGGATAGAATTTATTAAGGATTATGAATTTGCTATTCAGTACCATCCGGGAAAGGTGAATGTGGTAGCAGATGCATTAAGCAGGAAGCATCGTCGTGGACTAGCAGCTTTGAGGTGTTCACTTCATCGGGATCTTAATATCCTCAGTCACTTTGATTTCAGGCCAGAGATTGGCGGGAGCCGTGTGTTTTTAGGAGCTTTATCTATACAGCCATCTTGGAGAGATAGAGTGGTTGAAGCTCAGATAGAGGATTCTTAGATTCAAACCCGTAAGGGGGAGATTTCAAAGAGTCCAAGGATGATTAGACTATAGGGATAGATGGAGGTCTTCGGATGAAAGGTAGAATTGTCATGCCGAACAACTTAACTAAAGAAGGAACTTTTTGATGAGACGCATCGTAGCAGATATACAGTGCATCCAGGCACGACGAAAATGTACAAGGATCTGAAGAGGCATTTCTGGTGGAGCGGTATGCGCAGAGAGATTTCAGAATATGTGGTTAAGTGTTTTACATGTCAGCAGCTTAAGGTAAAATATCAGATACCTGTAGGAACCCTACAGCCTTTACCCATTCCCGAGTGGAAGTGGGCAGATATTTCTATGGATTTCATAGTGGGGTTGCCTAAATCAAAGAAAGGAAATAATTCTATTTGGGTTATAGTGGACAGATTGACCAAGTCTGCACATTTCTTACTAGTGAGGACGACTTATACAACAGATATATATGCGAGGATCTTTATTCGGGAGATTGTTAGATTGAATGGAGTCCCAGGGATGATTGTAGCAGATCGGGGATCAGTCTTCACATCTTATTTTTGGAGGAGTTTTTAGGATGCTTTTGGCAGTCAGTTGTCATTTAGAAGTGTTTTCCACCTCCAGACAGATGGACAGACCGAGAGGGTGAATCAGATCTTAGAGGACATGCTGAGAGCGTGCATTATAGATTTTCAAGATAGCTGGGAGGATCACATCCCACTGATTGAATTCGCATACAGTAATAGTTATCAAGCTACCATCGGGATGGCACCGTATGAAGCTTTGTACGGGAGACCATGTAGATCACCCATATGTTGGGCAGAGCCAGAGGATAGTCTATTGATTGGTCCAGAGTTAGTTAGACAGACCACGAAAAAGGTAGCATTGATTCGAGAGCGTATTCCTACAGCCTAGAATCGGCAAAAGAGCTATGCAGATCAGCGGAGACGACCTTTAGAGTTTCAGGTCTGAGACTTAGTTATGTTGAAAGTATCACCGATGAAGGGCGTTCAGCGTTTCGGTAGACGGGGGAAGCTTGCCCCGAGATATGTTGGTCCTTTCAGGGTCATCGAGCGCATTATAGCTATTTCTTACAGGTTAGACCTGCCAGCATCGATGTCGAGCATACATGATGTTTTTCATATTTCGATGCTTAAGAAGCATCTGCGAGATGATGAGCAGCAGAGAGTGATTGACTCACCAGAGATTGAGATTCAGGATGACTTGACTACTGTAGAGATTTTGGTATGCATACTTGCTAGAGAGAATAAAAAGCTTAGAAATAAAGTCATTCCATTAGTGAAGGTGCAGTGGAACCGGAAGGAGCCGAAGAGATTTCTTGGGAGCGCGAGGAGGATGTTCGTCGGACTACCCGCACCTGTTTGGACAGGTATGATATTGATGCTTTGATAATTGTTATTATCTATGTTATTTAGACACATTTATATTTACCTCTAACACTAGAATGGGGATATTATCACCAGATCCTTAATCATTTGAAACATATGGTATATACATGAGGGTTTTCTTGTTTGGATTATTTCGCTCGACGTACCAATTTCATTTAGTTAGGGATTTAGGTGAGAATGTTTGCATTCTAATTGGTTAGCTTTAAATATCATTGTGCTAATGCTATGAGATGAGTACAGAAGGTTTTCTATGTATAGAATACACCTTCTTAATGTGTTTTTCCCAGCTTTTGAGCTTTGTGATGTGACTGCGGAATTTCGAGGAAAAAATCCTCTTAAGGGGGGTGAATGTAAAATCCTGATAATTTTTAAATGATACATTAATATGAGATTAATTATGATATATGGATTTTTAGTATGATAAAGCATATTTTTCTCAGTTTTCTTAAGAAGCCTAACAGCCACCAAAACCCCATACCCTAGTTTGATTTTTTGGAGAAGATTGGAGGCTTTCGAGCGGGATTTTTCTCGGTTTTTGGCTTTTGGAGTGGAGATCTCTTTCAACCTTGCTTCTAAAAACGTTTTTCGACAACCTCAGGCGAGTATCATCTCTGCTAATTGTTTGCGGAAAAAGTTGCTGTATTCATTGCTGCATTCATTACAACTTTGATCGTTACAATGAAAT
>NC_033796.1:68541804-68657410 GCF_001876935.1 Asparagus officinalis
CTCTTCGAGAAGAAACAGGAAGACAAAGAGACGATCGATGACTTCGTCAAGCACTTCCGTAATAAGGTGATGAATTACCGAGATCCGGTTACAGAGGACTTCATCCTCCAAACCTATCATAATAACTTGTTCATTGATATCTTGGAAGTTATGGAGTAGTGCCATCCAAGACCTGGAAAAAGTTGAAGGTGCACGGAGAGCAGGTCGAACGCTTCCTCGGAAGGAAGAAAGCCGAGAGAAGCCAATCGGTGGCTAACCCTCCAAAATCAAACTACGCCTCCCGTGGAAAGGGGAAGACACCTGCACTAGCTGTTGATGTTAATCAGACATCACATCAGCAATCCCGGAGATAGCAAAAGACTTCGGATCCGAGACTCCAAAAAGAGTACTCCTTTAAAGACGAAGATGTTTCGACTATTTTTGAGTCCCTTCTTGAAAATAACAAGATCAAGCTACCACCTATCACAAATCAAGAGGAAGCTAATGATACTTTGAATCCAAAATATTGTGCGTACAATAGGAGGATCCTTCATCTCACTAATACTTATTTCACTCTCAAAAATAGCATCCAAGTCTTGGTTAAAGCCGGTGTCATAACGTTGGAATAAGCTAAATGAGAATGCCTCACTCCGACAACTATAAGAGTATAAACTGCTTCTCTCTACACTCCGACAAGTATAAGAGTATAAAATGCTTCTCTCTACACACCGACAAGTATAAGAGTATAAACTGCTTCTCTCTACACTCTGACAAGTATACAAGTATAAACTGCTTCCCTCTACACTCTGATAAGTATAAGAGTATAAACTGCTTCTCTCTATACTCTGACAAGTATAAGAGTATAAACTACTCCTTCCGACACTCCTACAAGTATAAGAGTATAAACTGCTCATTCCGACACTCCGACAAGTATAAGAGTATAAACTGCTTCTCTCTACACTCTGACAAGTATAAGAGTATAAACTGCTTCTCTCTACACTCCGACAAGTATAAGAGTATAAACTACTCCTTCCAACACTCTGACAATTATAAGAGTATAAATTGCTCCTTCCGATACTCCGACAAGTATAAGAGTATAAACTGCTTCTCTCTATACTCTGACAAGTATAAGAGTATAAACTGCTCCTTCCGACACTCCCACAAGTATAAGAGTATAAACTACTCCTTCCGATACTTCGATAAGTATAAGAGTATAAACTGCTTCTCTCTATCCTCTAATAAGTATAAGAGGTTAAACTGTTTCTCCCATTCCTCCAACAGGTGCATGAGGTTAAATTGCTCCTTGCATACTCTAATGGGTATATGAGTCTAAACTATTTCCCACCATTGACGGAAAGTTTTTGGAGAATACTACATAGGATATTCTTAAGGATAACATGTCAACCTCTAACGGGTATAGAGGTTAAACCGATTCCCGTAACTCCGAAGAGTATACGAGTATAAACTGCTTCTCCATCTACTCCAACAAGGTATACAAGTATAAACTGCTCCTCCTTTGTACTCCAACAAGGTATATGAGTATAAACTATTTTCCAAACCTCCAACTGGTACATGAGGCTAAATTGTTCCTTACCCTTAATGGGAAGTTCCTAGAGAATACTACACATGGTATTCTTAAGGATAACCCAAAACCAAAAATAATCAAGAACCTCCCACTGTGGCTATTTAATCATTTTCAGGATGATTAAAACCCTCCCACTGTGATTTCTCAAGCACTCGTTCGTTGAGATGAGATTCAATGACTTCATCCAGTCAATCTTCCCTCACAAAACCCTCACGGTCTAATTGTGGAGTGTTTGATCCCTCACTGATCAAATCAATTGACAGTGAGATCCACTAAAGTTCTTTCGGGTTTGATTCACTCAAATTCCTATTGTGTCTGTGCACTCAACACTTCCATTATTAGAGTCTGGACATAATACTGGAAATCTCAAACCCCTCTCGTGTTAAAGTCCTTAAAACTTGACACCAGAAACTCCCACTGTATTAACACAATTATTTGTACAAATTAGCACACCCACTGTTATTTGTACCACCCCACTCCCACTTGGTCAAACCTTTAAACAGTTAGAACCACAAGCCAAAATCCCCTCTCGGTTCCTTCCTTGAACGAGAGGTCCACTGTCAAATTGAACGATCAAACATTTAAACAGTTAGGATCATCTCAAACTCATATCTGGTCAAACCTTTAAACAGTTAGGACCATAGCTGTCACGCCCCACTTCCCAAAATACCGAGGAATCTGAATGTGAACAAGCCCGCGATGTATTAGATTAAGGAGAATAAATAAAAATAAACATTTCTCCTCAACCTAATACGCTAAGCGTCAAGAAATAAATGCAAAGGCACATGTTCCCGATCACAGATAATAAGAAAATAATGAATAACACAGAATAAAATAATACATATCATAAATAAAAATTATCCAAGACATAATATTCGGGTTAAACATACCCTTATACAAAACTGAACAACTGAATACGGGAGAAATATAAAAATACATCGATCAACGGAAAAAGAAAGAACTACAAAAATAAACTAGGACCATCAACTAATAAAAGAAAAGACTAGGCTTCGACTTCTTCTTCTGTTCCATCTGCAAGGCACTCCTGCTGAGAATCCTCTAGCTCCTGGCGACCTCCTAGCTGGACATATTCTTCCTCTAAGTCTGACGTACACCAGAGAAAACAGACGTATGTCAGCATGCATGGCACATGGCAAGATCCCACAAAACAAATAGAGTGAAAGAAAACTCAATCAAAAAACGATACGATAACAGAAATGACAAAAGGACATGCAACTAGAAATCCAACAAAATCATCATGCAAAAACACTACTAAAACATGATATTCATAAGGCTAACTGCACACTATAATCGGGTCGAGTACTAGCCATCCTAAAACTCACTGGTTTACATCTCACACAGAGTCAATGCTCATATCATCGGATACTGACTGTTCACAAATCCCCTACGTGCATCCAAACCCGCGAAATGGTTCGGTGAGAGGACTACATGCAATCCGATTTCGGCCTGGTTCGAACTCAAGCAAAACTCGGGTGATGAAACGATTTCACTGACCAAGTGTGAAATGGTTCACTTGGCCCAACAAACTAACCCCAGTGCGAAATTGTTCACTGGTGCAAGTCTGGAAGATACATCAATAGTCTTATCCGATCACATGAACAAGGACTTTCCCATCCCAACTCTCTTGTATTCTCTAAGTCAAACATAATCCACACAATTTTTGGTTCACCACCTAAATTTAGTCAACACACCTACACGTGTCACTAGGTCTGTTCATGACGCACGATGCCACTAAGTCATGAACTACTAAGGTTCTCAATTATAATAAGAAATAATAAAAGCAGACATGTTAAATACAGTAAAATATTCACAAAACATAAAATGTAATCATAAATCAGTAAAAACATACATACAGTCTGGTTTCATCAATATCTTGTTATCCGAATCTCAAACTACTCATAAAAATTATCCGCAGCTAAATAATATCAAATATGACTACGGTTAAAACTAAAATAAAAAACTGTGATTGTTTTGCACATGAAATGACATAGTCTACAACTACCAACACAAAATCATAAATTACTTAAAATCCAAAATTACTAATTCTTTTTGCAAATAAATTCCTTCAAATCATCATAATTATTAAAAATGATTCTGTTTCCAAAATAATTACTTTTAAATTATTATAATTTTTCTAAATGATTCTGTTCTCAAATAAATTCTTTTTAATTAATATAATTATCTAAAAATGATTCCGCTGTCGAAATAAATTCTTTTAATTTATCATGACTATTCTGAAAATGCTAATTATCATATTATTATGGTTTATCTAATATTATTCATTAAATAATCATACGCATGTAATAATATACAACAATCTAATCTATGCAATTAATTAATTCACAACGGATCTAAAAATTGTAAAGACGAGTCAATTAGCAAGAGGGATATTTCCTACGAGTACGTCGAATGAATCGACGTCGACGGCGCGGATCAGATCTGGCGCGATGGAGATCGAGGGGATGTGGGGCTGCGGAATATGGTGCGATTCAAGAGCGGCTCGCTATAGGGGTGACTCGGCGAGGAGGCTAACGAGAGGAGGTCGACAGCGTTTGACAGCAGGGCTGCAGGCTGTGGGGAGCTCAGGGAAGAGGAGTCGGAGCGGGGAAGGGCTGTCGAAGCATGTGTCGGGCCGAAGGGGCAGCGAGAGGGAGGAGCAAAGGTGGTGGCTGGGGGCAAATCTGGCAGGTGGCGGGATTCTGGCGGAACGCGAGGGAGGCTTGGCGGCCATGGGGACAGTCAGAGTTGGGCTACAAGCAGGAGAGGAGAGGAGCGGCGAGGAGAAGGATAGAGGCGTGCAGGCGGAGCTTGGGGCGCTGGTCAGTAAGGCGGGTGGTGAACAGGGGGAGGAGGACAAGGACGATGTCGGGGTGGTTGGGGATCTCGGAAGGAGGGAGAGAGGGGGCAAAGCAGGCGTGGAGTGTTAGACCCTAGAGGGGGGTGATTAGGGTCTTATGCTAATCTAATCCGATTTTATGCTAATTAAAACTAATTCAAATATTATTCTTGTAAGATAAATATACAATATGATATGAGCAAGAATATCCAATATGAACAAAGAGATATATCCTAGCAAAGAGGTATATGATGAAATATATGCAAGGATATATAAACTAATGTAATGGTGAAATAAACATAAACAAGATAAGAGTGATAGTGTAAATAAATAATGCAAACACACAATATGATCACGGAGTTCGGACCTTCCGTCCTACGTCTCCGCTCCCCACTCCCGGGGAGAAATCCACTATCACAACCGGGTTTTCTACGCTATATATGCAAGGATATATAAACTAATGTAATGGTGAAATAAACATAAACAAGATAAGAGTGATAGTGTAAATAAATAATGCAAACACACAATATGATCACGGAGTTCGGACCTTCCGTCCTACGTCTCCGCTCCCCACTCCCGGGGAGAAATCCACTATCACAACCGGGTTTTCTATGCTCACTCGAATAACGTTTACACCTCACAATGTTAGTTTTCAACGCTCACCGATCAACGTACACAATCACTCACAATGTCGGTTTTTAACACTCACCGATCAACGTTCACTCCTCACACTCGGTTTTCTAGCTCACCGAAAACTTTACAATCTCACAATGTAACAACAAATGATTTGTTCTCTAATACAAGGTGAGAACTCAATTAAGCACAACTCAATGTTGCAATCTCTCACAACCCTAATATACTATGTATGTAAATACTAAAAGCTCAATGTGGGTGTGTTTAACAAAGAGATTAATCAAATCTTAGACTCAATATAAAACTAGCTTTAATAAAATGATAATCAAACAAATAGATATAAAGCTAGAAATAGAGTTTAGAAAACTTCTCAATAGATCAAGAGGTAGAGGAAGAATAGTTGGATGCTCAAACACCAATGGTTGATCTCCTCAAGCTCTTGTGAAATTGATTTCACAAAACAAACTCTCAATTGCTTAAAAGCTTCTTAAACAAACTTAAACAACACTTAAACCCTTGTTAAAACTTTATTAAAACATTTTTTTATACTTGAAAGATGAGAGCAAGGGGGGTATTTATAGCCTCCCAAAACCTCAGCCAAAAACACCAAAGGAAAAGACCAAAAAGCCCAAGAATCAGAAATTTGATTCTGTACCAAAATGACCGTTAGGGTGAACGGCGGTCGACCGTGGGAATTTCGCAAAAAAAAAAAAGCCACTTTCGAGTCTGAGAAAATTTCCAAAAACTTTTACGGTCGACCGTAGGAATTTTCAGACTGACGATCGATCACGAAAGTCTCTGCTGACTACTAAGGGAAAATCACAGGCGTGGTCGACCGTGGCGGTCGACCACAAACAGATATAAGAAATAACAGGTTTAGAAGCAGTTTGATGATTTTGAAACCCTGTTTAAAAATATCAAATAAATTCAGAAAAATGTAAAACTTTGAGAAATGATTGCAGACATGATAATAAACATGCTACAAAAACTAGTTCTCAAAAAGGACCTCCCAAATAAAAAATATCATTATTTTGTAAAATAGTCCAAAACATAAAAATGTGAACATATGAGTTTTGACATTTTAGCTTAACCATGTTTTGAAACAATACAAAATGATTTTATAGACTTGAAGAAAGATGCAAACTATTGTTATGAAGTCTATAAACAATTAATATAGTATTTTATCAAAATACACATATAACGCACTAAAACATGATTTCATTGAACTAAATAAAATTGATATTGATGAAATCATATAAATGCATATAAGTATGAAACAAAAATATGTTTTCTAATTATATTAAATTGTTTCATATTAAAACTTGAAAACTATCAAACCAAAACATATATGTATATACATAACTATATATATACAAAACCAAAGCGTGTATGTGTGTATATGATTAAGCTTAAGATACTTAAGCAACAATTAATTAAAACTAAACTAAAACTTACCCAAGCTTTGATCTTGATCCTTTAATGTAGGATCCAACTTGGTAAAACTTTGCAGATGAAAGCAGAACTTGGATCTTCCAATTTGAATAGCATGAAGCTTCACCCTCCCATAATTCCGCCAGCTTGATTGCAATATGATCGTGAATGCGCATATTCCATCCATCCTCCCAACATGTTGTTTGTCTATAATAAATAGAATTAACAAACACTAGACAAACCAATATTAGAAGTAAATTAATTTGTTAAACAGTCATCAAAAACAAGAAGGCAATAATCTCCCCCTTTTTTGATGATGACAATAATTTACAAAAAGGATATAACATGAAGAAATGGAATATACAAAGTATAATATATCATGCATATAAACAAAAAGAATATACTCACCCATATTTCCTCCCCTTTGAACACATCAAAAAGGGGAAAAAATGATGAAGAGAGCGACAAGCTCCCCTATTAATATGCATGGGTGAGTATAGAAATATATATATAATTAATATTATATATATACTCTAATATATATATAATATATATATATATATATATATATATATATATATATCATATATATAGGATTACTCCCCTATCAAAATACCATATGGAATATATGAAATGAAGTGCTAAGGCAATCATATGTGAGTAAGCATAGATGAATATGCTAAATATCACTCACATACTACAAGATAATGAGAACACATATGGATGTACCATTGAAATAATGTGTCTCAAAACATAAACATAAAAATCATGTATAAAAATAGATTTATGAAATCAAAAGAAAAGGAATATGAAAATCATGTAAAAAGTTTCCAAATAAAAACAAATTAATTAATGAGATCATAAAACAAGATTTAAGCCCAAAAATGATGTTTGATCAATAAAGGAAATTTTCTTTGTAGGACTTGATCAACACTCATAAAATACATTATAAAGCATAGGATTGTGCTATATAATGAATTCAAAGCAACAAAACAAAACAAAATTTTTGACAAAATGCAAGAGAGGCAACAATATATCAAGCTCTTAAGCTTGTTCCAACCCATATAAAGACTATTAGTATCCGGTAAACAAGATTTGGGAATAAACACCCAATAAATCTGGGGAGGGGGGTTATATAAACACAAACCTCTCATCAAAAGCGAAACTAATAATCATGAAAACAAAGGAATTGATCAAAGAAAAATTATTTTCATATTAAAAGTTTAAAGCATAATTTTAAAAACCAAGAAAAAGAAAAATAACAAAAAATTAAAATTCTTGGTTTAAAAATCATTTTGGCACCCAAGCATTCTTGGTGCCGGATTGTTTAGGGACATGACCCCTACCAATAAAGCTCAAAGCCCTAGGGTTATGAAACCTCTTGGGCACATGTAGTGCACTAACATGGTCAAAGCAATAATCACTCAAATGACCCTTTCGGTTGTAATATGTACAATGAAAGAAATCTATTTGTTTTTGTGGACCATTAGCTCGTGCACGGGAATCATTTGCAAATAAAGATTGTCATTTAAAATTATTTTGCAAATGAGAAACATCATTAAACAAAGATGGTCTACTTGAGAAATTTGGTAAGTTTGAACATTTTTTCAAATCATAACAAAACTTCGCCAAATGGCCAAATCTACCACAAATATCACATTTAAACATATGTGGTCTACTAGAAACATTTGACAAACGTGATTTTCTTTTTAAGTCAAAACAATACTTGGCCAAATAACCAAAACGACCATAATGATCACATTTATACACATGAGCATGCTTATGATGAACAATGGATGCATGTGTGTGTACATGTGATGAAGAAGCTACATGATATGCACAAGGAGCATTGACATTTTTATGTTTGTGTGTATCATAGCAAAATTTATCTAAATGACCTTTACGATCATAAATAGAGTATTTGTAAACTTTGCTATACATGTGTGCATGATGAATAAGATGTTTAGATGTTTTAGCATGAGACTTAGCACACATGTTCATAAGCTTATCATGATTAACAATACATGTTTTAAGGGTTGAATTTAAAGATGATATGTGATCCTTAACATGATTCAATTCATCATTATGCATACAAGTATTGTTATTAGAAGTAGAACATATATAGTCATTTATAAAAGAAGTAGTATCATTTTTATGTTCTCTACTTCTAATATGGCATCAATCTTAGCATGAGATAAGCTAGAAATGGATGATGATATTTTCTTATTTTTCAATTTTAACATATCATTATTTTCTTTAAGAGCTATATTTTCTTGAGAAATGATATCAAAATTGGAAGCTAGATTCTCATGATCGGATTTCAAAATGACATGCTTGCTTTGTAAATCAATAAATTCTTTATGCAATTTGTTATAGGTATGCAATAGTTTTTCACTAGCACAAGCAAGTTCATCACTAGATAAATCATTAATGGATTCGAACTCACAAACCTCACTAGGGCTATCGCCTAGTGGCCATGTACATGATGCTCCATATAAACTTGAAGCGAGATCCTCCAAAGCTTGTCGGATCACCTCCAAGTCCCCTAGATGTGCTTCAATAAGATTTCATAAGTTGTAAGCACTATCAAAATGAATAAACTTGTTAGACATAGATGAATTAAGAGCATTTAGCAAATATTCTAACAAAATCTTGTTCATTGTAAACATCCTTTCATCATGTTTGCTCCACTTGGATTTCTCCAACATGGGCACAATATAAGCACAATCAATGACTTCCCATAAATCGATATTTTTAGATTGAACAAATATTTTGAATCTAAAACACCATTGAGCATATGGGAAAACATTGAATTTAGGAGCAATACTAGAATCCAAATATTTTGAATCTAAAACACCATTGAGCATATGGGAAAACATTGAATTTAGGAGCAATACTAGAATTATAGCCTAAACGAAATGCACTCATATTCATGATATATAGGTGAATATATGCAAGCAAGACAAATATAATCATAACTAGATTGGCATAAATAAGATAACTTGGATCTTTAACTCAAGGTGATTAGACCTTAAATCAAAGAGCACCAAGCTCTGATACCAATTGTTAGACCCTAGAGGGGGGTGATTAGGGTCTTATGCTAATCTAATCAGATTTTATACCAATTAAAACTAATTCAAATATTATTCTTGCAAAATAGATATACAATATGATATGAGCAAGAATATGCAATATGAACAAAGAGATATATCCTAGCAAAGAGGTATATGATGAAATATATGTAAGGATATATAAACTAATGCAATGGTGAAATAAATATAAACAAGATAAGAGTGATAGTGTAAATAAACAATGCAAACACATAATATGATCACGGAGTTCAGTCCTTCCGTCCTACGTCTCCGCTCCCCACTCCCGGTGAGAAATCCACTATCACAACTGGGTTTTCTACGCTCACCCGAATAACATTTACACCTCACAGTATCGGTTTTCAACGTTCAGCGATCAACGTTCACAATCACTCACAATGTCGATTTTCAACGCTCACCGATCAACGTTCACTCCTCACACTCGGTTTTCTAGATCACCGAAAACTTTACAACACTAACAATGTAACCATAAATGATGTGTTCCCTAATACAAGACGAGAACTCAATTAAGCATAACTCAATGTTACAATCTCTCACAACCCTAATATACTATGTATGTAAATACGAGAACTCAATTAAGCATAACTCAATGTTACAATCTCTCACAACCCTAATATACTATGTATGTAAATACTAAAAGCTCAATGTGGGTGTGTGTAACAAAGAGATTAATCAAATCTTAGACTCAATATAAAATTAGCTTTAACAAAATGATAATCAAACAAATAGATATAAAGCTAGAAATAGAGTTTAGAAAACTTCTCAAAAGATCAAGAGGTAGAGGAAGAATAGTTGGATGCTCAAATACCAATGGTTGATCTCCTCAAGCTCTTGTGAAATTGATTTCACAAAACAAACTCTCAATTGATTAAAAGCTTTTTAAATAAACTTAAACAACACTTAAACCCTTGTGAAAACTTTGTTAAAACATTTTTTTATACTTGAAAGATGAGAGCAAGGGGTATTTATAGCCTCCCAAAATCTCAGCCAAAAACCCCAAAGGAAAAGACCAAAAAGCCCAAGAATCAGAAATTTGATTCTGTACCAAAATGACCGTTGGGGTGAACGGCGGTCGACCGTGGGAATTTCGCGGTCGACCGCGAGCCACTTTCTAGTCTGAGAAAATTTCCAGAAACTTTTACGATCGACCGTGGCGGTCGGTCGTGGGAATTTTCAGACTGACGGTCGATCGTGGCGGTCGACCGCGAAAGTCTCTGCTGGCTACTAAGGGAAAATCACAGGCGCAGTCGACCATGATGGTTGACCGCAAACAGATATAAGAAATAACAGGTTTAGAAGCAGTTTAATGATTTTGAAACCCTATTTAAAAATATCAAATAAATTCAGAAAAATGTAACATTTTGGGAAATGATTGTAGACATGATAATAAACATGTTACAAAAACTGGTTCTCAAAAAGGACCTCCCAAATGAAAAATATCATTATTTTGCAAAATAGCCCAAAACATAAAAATGTGAACATATGAGTTTTGACATTTTAGCTTAACCATATTTTGAAACAATACAAAATAATTTTATAGACTTGAAGAAAGATGCAAACTATTGTTATGAAGTCTATAAACAATTAATATAGTATTTTATCAAAATACACATATAATGCACTAAAACATGATTTCATTGAACTTAAATAAAGTTGATATTGATGAAATCATACATATGCATATAAACATGAAACAAAGATGTATTTTATAATTATATTCAAATGTTTCATATTTAAACATCGAAAACTAAAAACCAAAACTTGTATATATATAAACCAAAACGTGTATGTGTGTATATGATTGAGCTTAAGTTACTTAACACACATAATATAAAACCTAAACTAAAATTACCCAAGCTTAATCTTGATCTTCAATGTAGCTCAACTTGGTAAACTTACGGATGAAGCTAGAACTTGGATCTTCAATTTGAATAGCATAAGATTCACTCCACAATTCCGTCAACCTCCATTGGATATGATCGTGAATGCACAATTTCATCTATCCTCCAACATATTGTTTGTCTATAATAAATAGAATTATACAAACACTAAACAAACAATATTAGAAGTAAATTATTTGTTAAACATCATCAAAACAAGAAGGCCAATATGCAGGACGGTGGTGGCTCCGACCGAGGTGGAGCGGCGAGTGAGGGAGGTCGATGGTGGTCGGACTGGGGGACGGGAGTTCGGCGGTGGAAGAGAAACACGAGAGAGAGAGAGAGAGAGAGAGAGAAGTAGGGGGTGATGGCGTTTTTGGGTTTGGGAAGAAAGAGAGAAGAGAGAGAAAGAAGATATAATATATATATATATATAGAGAGAAAATTAGGGTTGCAAAAAAATTAATTAAAATGAATAATAATCACAAAAAATTAAATAATTACGTGAAAATTATCTACACATCAAAACGTACCAGTTATAGTATTACAACCGATAATACACAACAGTAGAAATAATGCAAGAAATTGCACAATTAAACAAGAATAATTAATAAAAAAATATAATTACTTATATTTAAAATTAAATAATTATGGGATAATTGTCCACACAGTAAAACCTATCAGTTATACTAATACGATAGATAATATGCAACAGAAAAAATAATACAACTAATTATATAAATAATACGTAATTCATAATACAACGTATTATACAAAATAATATGTAATATTAATAATAATAATACAACATATTACTCAAAATGATACGTAATAGTATCGACAACACAACAGATTAATTCCAAAAAATTTTACTGTGCTAAGTTAATTTATAAATATAAAAAACGTTAAATAAAATTAAATTTTGAACTTTTAAATCATAGAAAATTCTAAAAAATCGAGAAAATTACAAATACTCTAATATAACAACCCATGAGTAAATACTATACATACCCACAAACGCTATTTAGAATAATATTTATATAGTTATAAAAGAATAATAACTAATATAACAAAATAACTATATAACTAGTGACTCAACTCTAAACTTAACAATGTGAATAAATGCTTGAATATAAAAATAGAAATACATGGCTCTTAGAAATAACAAAACCAATGCAAACATACTAAAATAATCTAACAAGACAAAACTTACTGATAAAAACTATATACTGAAAATGTAAAGGATAAGAATTTAGTGCATATGTAGAATATTAAATTCATGAACTTATTAAAGTATATTACTAAAAATACGAACAATATATAATAATCGAAAACATAAGTAAATAATAAATGGTATGACAGAACAAGTGCACCTATACACAATTTAGATATGCGAAAATATATTTAAACACAAGAAAATAATCTGAATATCAGATATGCTATGTAATGTATATGTGGAGTCTAGAGCAATGAAAAACACTTAATAACATGATTTGAACAATTAAAAATGTATAAGTAATGATATATATTTTTAATAATAAAGACATACAATATAACACTATATGTGATACATAAAATAATGTAATAAATAATACAGAAATCAATACAATCAAACGATATATAAGTTAAATCAAGGAAAATATAGTTATAAAAATAATAACACATATAATAACGACCGATATGAGGAAAGATGAGCTATACAAAGAAAGGGTAATTGTGAAGCGATGGGACAAGAACCGTGGAAAACTCCGGAGTCAAAAAGTGATAAGATATGGACGAAATGAAATTTATCAAGAAAATAGGATAAAGGCTCAAGAATAGTCTCACAAATGAAATCATGATATGAGTCTAAGTTGTCCATTACATTCTCACTAGTGAGGACTCAAAACCGTGACCTGCATGGGCAACCAAAAAAACCTGCTTCTCAAAATACCGAGGAATCAGAACGTGAATAAGCCCGCGACGTATTAGATTAAGGAGAATAAATAAAAATAACTATTTCTTCTCAACCTAATACACTAAGCGTCAAGAAATAAATGCAAATGCATAGGTTCCCAATCACAGATAGTAAGAATATAATAAACAACACAGAATAAAATAATACATATCACAAATGAATTTCATCCAAGATATAATATTTGGGCCAAACATGCCCTTATACAAAACTGAACAACTGAATACGGGAGAAATATAAAAATACATCGATCAACGGAAAAAGAAAGAACTACAAAAGTAATCTAGGACCATCAACTAATAAAAGAAAAGACTAGGCTTCGACTTCTTCTTCTGTTCCGTCTGCAAGGTACTCCTGCTGAGAATCCTCTGGATCCTGATGATCTCCCAGCTGGACATAATCTTCCTCTAAGTCTGACGTACACCAGAGAAAACAGGTGTACGTCAGCGTGCATGGCACATGGCAAGATCCCACAAAACAAATAGAGTGAAAGAAAACCCAAGTGGAAAACGATACGATAATAGAAATGACAAAAGGACGTGTAACTAGAAATCTAACAAAATCATCATGCGAAAACACTACTAAAACATGATATTCATAAGGCTAACTGCACACTGTAACCGGGTCGAGTACTAGCCATCCTAAAACTCACTGGTTTACATCTCACACAAAGTCAATGCTCATATCATCGGATACTGACTGTTCACAAATCCCATACATGCATCCAAACCCACGAAATGGTTCGGTGAGAGGACTACACGCAATCCGATTTCGGCCTGGTTCGAACTTAAGCAAAACTCGGGTGATGAAACGATTTCACTGACCAAGTGCGAAACGGTTCACTTGGCCCAACAAACTAACCCCAGTGCGAAACGGTTCACTGGTGCGAGTCTGGAAGATACATCAACAGTCTTATCCGATCACATAAACAAGGACTTTCCCATCCCAACTCTCTTGTATTCTCTAAGTCAAACATAATCCACACTATCTCTGGTTCACCACCTAAATTTAGTCAACACACCTACACGTGTCACTAGGTCTGTTCATGACACGCGATGCCACTAAGTCATGAACTACTAAGGTTCTCAATTACAACAAGAAATAATAAAAGCAGACATGTCAAATATAGTAAAATATTCACAAAACATGAAATGTAATCATAAATCAGTAAAAACATGCATACAGTCTGGTTTCATCAATATCTTGTTATCCGAATCTCAAACTACTCATAAAAATTATCAGCAGCTAAATAATATCCAATATGACTACAGTTAAAACTAAAATCGAAAACCGTAAATTATTATAATCCAACACAAAATCATAAATTACCAACACAAAATCATAGTCTACAACTACCAACACAAAATCATAAATTACTTAAAATCCAAAATAAATAATTCTTTTTGTAAATAAATTCCTTCAAATCATCATAATTATAAAAAATGATTCTGTTTCCAAAATAATTCCTTCTTTTTGTAAATAAATTCCTTCAAATCATCATAATTATAAAAAATGATTCTGTTTCCAAAATAATTCCTTTTAAATTATTATAATTTTTCTAAATTATAAAAAATGATTCTGTTTCCAAAATAATTCCTTTTAAATTATTATAATTTTTCTAAATGATTCTATTCTCAAATAAATTCTTTTTAATTAATATAATTATACAAAAATAATTCCGCTGCCGAAATAAATTCTTTTAATTTATCATGATTATTCTAAAAATGCTAATTATCATATTATTATGATTTATCTAATATTTTTCATCAAACAATCACACGCATGTAATAATATACCACAATCTAATCTATGCAATTAATTAATTCACAACGGATCTAAAAATTGTAAAGACGAGTCAATGAGTAAGAGGGATCTTGCCTACGAGTACGTCGAATGAATCGACGTTGACGGCGCGAATCGTCTCTGGCGTGATGGAGATCGAGGGATGCGAGGCTATGGAATCTGAGTTAAGAGCGGCTCGCTGTAGGGGCGACTCGGCGAGGAGGCTAACGGGAGGAGGAGGACGGCGTTTGACAGCGGGGCTGCAAGCTGTGGGGAGCTCAGGGAAGAGGAGGCGGAGTGGGGAAGGGCTGTCGGAGCTTTAACGGGAGGGGAGGACGGCGTTTGACAGCGGGGCTGCAAGCTGTGGGGAGCTCAGGGAAGAGGAGGCGGAGTGGGGAAGGGCTGTCGGAACTAGCAGGTGGTGATGACGGTGAGGGGGTGTTGGGGAGGGATAGTCAGAGTTGGGTTGCGAGCAGGTGAGGAGAGGAGTAGCGAGGAGAAGGATGGAGGCGTGCAGGCGGAACTTGGGGCGTTGGTCGTGAAGGCGGGTGGTGAACAGGGGGAGGAGGACAAGGACGACGTCGGGCCATTCACAAAGGCAATTGCTCGTTCACAATTTGAGAAACTTGTTGAGCTATTGGGTATTAGATACTATAATTGGCCTTAGTGCAAGTGGGAGTTTGTTAGATATAGGTGCCCTGCAGGCAATTATTATATATTGTAACAGGACCTATATGTATATAACATCCTTGTTCAAAATGATAGTATGCTATTTTGGTCAGATTTATCTGATGTTCTAAATATACAGATAATGTCCTTAGAATAAATACTAGACTATCAGACATTTCGGATAGTGATCGTAATGAAGAGATCTGATTAGTCGGTAACGTATATTCTAAAATGTTCCTAGTTGATGAAGTGTTGAGATAGGACATCATCACTTTGGTTTAGACTAGTGTATGCTTTATTTCTCCTTTTGAAGGAGATGATCAATCTCTTAGATCATTGATGTGAGACATCAAGATACAGTATACAGGTGACTCATTAGTGAATGAGTTGACTGAACGACTCGCCGAGAACATCTAGTTGGTAATATACTTAACTGTCAAATAGAAGTTCTCAAGTGATATAGTACATAGTAGTCTCTTGACCTGAGGCATGAGTGCAATATCTTATATGTCAGTAAAGATGTATTTAGACTTTTACCTAACCACAGTTCTTATTGAATTGTGCATAACGGTTCTTGTTGGGTACATCCCGAGACATAAGTAGATATTGAGATGCCAAGAAGGGATTCGTCTCTCCCAGTATAGGGGTTGATGTCATAAGATTGTTTGATATAACTATAGCCTGGAAATCCTTGGCCAAGGTGAATAAGATAAACTGAGTGTCAGTTTGATCTTATAGGTTATGAGTTTAATATCAATAAACACTAATCAAGCTATTAGGGTTTGACAGTTTGCCATACCCTAGGCTCAATAGTTTGACATGGTTTGACGAAGAGACCGGACTGTACGGTATTATCATTGAGTGGTCCTGATAAAATTGGATAAGCATCTTGCAGACCTTTATCACAACTTATACCCGGGTGGTCTTCATGTGTAGCTAGCACCTCTGTTGTACTTATGGATATGATCCACTACCGAGTTTTTTAAGTTGGGCCCTAGAGTCACACCAAGCGCGTACTTGAATCCTATGAAACACAATTTATGGAGTGATGCGTATGATTGATACGCATATATGATTTCTTCCGGATACACATAAACGGTTATGTATATCGGTAAAATCGGAATGCTATGTGCTTAGGAAATGAATTCCAGTATTTTTCCCATAAAGTTAACTTTTAGTCAACTAGTTGACTTTTTGGTCAACAGTTGACTTTTGGTCAACTCTTGATTTATTTGGTCATATAGTGACTAATTAGTTAAAGATTGGAATAATACTATATACCGTATTTATGAAATACTGTATTAGTGATAATAATTTGGTATTCTCATTTATGAAATACACATACCATGTATAATGAGTCATGAGATGAGTCACTTAGTGGTATGGTTTGAGCACATGGTTTATTAGCACATGGTTTTGAAATGTAATGATTCATAAGATGATTCATTGCATGACTCACTTGATTAATCATTAATTTTTGATGATTCATTGCATGACTCATAGGATGAGTCATTCATATCATGAACACATTTCACTCTATAAATATGAGCTCTTTTTCTTATGGAAAGGTTAATGAAAAATTGGCTAAGTGTTTTTTCCATAAGAGAATAAAAGAGAGCTCTCCTCTTACTAAACTTTAGCAATCTTTGAGCAAGAGGAAGTAGTAGGATTTTAAGAACCCCGGGGTGGATATCTTGCCTTGTGTCTTAAGAAGACTCCCATTTTATCAAGCTCACTTGAAGACTTGGAGATCCACTACAAGGAGATTTTCTACTACAAGGAGCAAGAGCTAGGGGTTATTCGATCTTCCATCGAATCACGCTACGAAAGTATGACTTTCTAACTCTTGTATGCTCACTTAATAATAAGGATCATGTTAGATTTAATTAGACGATCCATATGAATATTTCATGCTCTCTACATGCTTAGTATTTTTGTACATACATGTCTTCCGCTGTGTATTATGCATGTAGACATAGCACGATTTCCTTCATGGTATCAGAGCTATGGTTCTATCTAATTGAATCTTAACATGTACATCTAACTCATGGAGGACCTTGTTCTTGCTTCTAATTTCTAGTTTACATGAAACTAGTTAATTAATTCAAGTTATTTTATAAAATAATTAATTACAACTAGTGTAGTTGTATGTTAGAAGCTTGTTAGTCTTTTTTGAGTTTGGATAATCCTTATGCTATCTAGTTTCCAATATGTTGCATAACTAGATAGATGCATATTTCTTAATGTTGATTAAGTTATATGATTTATCATCTTGTATGGATGTTATGTTTATGGATGGTAGTGGACAACTATTCTCTTGTATGTTTTGTATTGATGTAATAAAGTTAGAAATGTAATAATTATTTACGACCTCTTCCCTCCCCGAGCATGGGCTACGCCTACGGGTTTAGGCACTTGCTCACCGATCATGGGCTACGCCTACGGGTATAGGCCCTTGTTCGGGTGTGGGGGGGTATGGTTGCTTAGTTTAGTTATTTCATTTATAGCTTTTGCTTTATATTTAATGCAATATTATTACCCATCCTACGAGATGGTTTTTCCATTATAAATGGGGCTTGCACGTCCTATGTTTATATGATTGTAATAATACAGAGTTTGCAAGGGAACAAGCACCGCAAGGAGTTGCATATGGCTTGCTAAAATGTAATTAGTGTAGTTGCATTTTATTTTCTTTAGTTGTCCACTACCATTCTATATAAGTTTTACATTACATATGTTGATATGTTGGTTGTGCCCCAAATTGTAGATGTCAATACAATTGGGTGCTATTTTTTGCAAAGTTTATATCTCTATCTCACTAGAGAATAGTTTTTATTATAAAAACTTATTTTTTAAAACTTTGTGAGACATGGCAATAAGAGTTTATTGACCATAGAGTGGTGAGATCGACATTAACATAGTGTTAGTGTGAAAGATAAATAAACCTAAAGCAGTTAAAAGAGATGTATTTAGAATGAGCTTTTAACTAGTGTCAAGGAAAGTAATTATGAGATATAGCTCATGGGGTGATGCCCAACTTAAGATTAGGGGTGATGCCCAATCTTTCGCGCTATAGTCTTAAAGAGAAGTGGTTACTTAATTAAGGTCCGATAAATATTCCCGGTGAATAGCTCGGAACCCTCCCACCAATCTTGCGCTTTCCTGGCTAGTTTAATTGTTGCAAGTATAAATATAGAGCATCTTTAAACTATATCAAGTTCGATTACGGTAAAAGATTTGAGAAATCGTCCGTAGCCCTCCATCATTTTAGTTAAATACTATTAAGCTTATAAATACTATGTTTGTTGGCATACGTCAAGGCATAACTATTCTATGGCTAAATAGTATTCATCTGTATATAAGATATAAGGATAGCTTAAGTTGGTTATGCAACTTTGTTGGCATACGTCAAGAGTTTGCATAAGTTAAATTTAAGCCAGTCAAGAAATGATGGGTACAAACTTGACTAGCATTTTATGATTTGTTGGCATACGTCAAGGTCATAAAAGACTAGGGGTAAAATCATATCAAGAATTACAAGAGTGTAAAAGACAAAAGTTGTCTACCAATTATTGAATGTGTTAATTTGTTGACATACGCCAAGGTTGATGCATTCAATGATAATTGGATCTTGATCCCACTTGAAAACAATGAGTTGTTTTCCGATCACCTATTATAAGGTTTTGAGGGACTCGAAAAATAGTGGGAGGCATAACTTAGATAAAAATAAACCAAATCTATTTTATGTATTGAACATCTGCTAAAATACCTTTTCTCTCTCTTTCAGGCCATTATGTCTGGTTTAAAACTCATATTGGAACAGAACAAGTTAACCGGTCCTAATTACAAAGACTGGTTGAGGAATGTTAAAATTGCCCTAACTTATGACAAAGTAGCATATGTCCTCACTGCGCCCGAACCTGTTCTAGGCCTAGAACCCACTATAGCGGAAACTGAAATCCGCAATACATGGGATAAAGATTGTTCACTTGCTCAATGCCTCACCATTGCCTCTATGGATTTGGTCCATCAGAGACAACATGAGAATATGGATATCAGATCCATATTTCGTAATACAGAAGAACTGTATGGCGAGCAACCGCGACAAATGAAGTACGCGGCGTCTAGGAATCTGTTCCAGACGAAAATGACTGTGGGATCTTCTGTTGGGGATCATGTCCTCAAAATGATCGCCTATGTCAATGAGCTTGAACTTTTGAACGTAGGCCTAGATGCAGATAGATATACAGATATCATTCTGCAGTCCTTGACACCAGCATACTCCCGATTCATATCACAGTTTTTGATGATGGATCTGGAGCCCACTCTTCCTGCCTTGCTTAATTTGTTAAGACAGGAAGAAAGTTCTTTGAAAAAGGGACAAACACCAGTCTTGGCTATAGGGCAATCTTCTTCCTCTTCTGGCAAATTGGTTGCTAAGAAAAAAGGAATGAAGAAAACTACTAAACCAAGGAAAGGTGTTAAGAAGGCTGTCAAGAAGGATAAAGGAAAGGCAAAAATGATGACAGCAGAATGCTTCCATTGTCATAAGTCAGGACATTGGAAAAGGAACTGCCCAGAATACCTAGCCTCACTCACCAAGAATAAGCAAGTTAATTTAAACATGTTTTATAGAGCCTAAACGAATAGATTATGTATAAAAGATAATTCTTTTGTATTATATGTATAAAGATTAGGTCTTTTCATGCTAAAAAGGTTAAGAACGTTTTCACAGATATGATTTAGATCTGATGATGATTCTAAAATGTGGTTAAACTAAAGAAAGAAGTTTGATTTGTTGTTTTGAGCCTTTATGCATGCTTTAAGGTTTTGAATATAAATCTAATGCATAAAATCATGATTTATATATGTTGATTTGTTTCCAGATAATTCTACCTACTGTACCATGCTTGTATGCAAGTTTCATGAAGTTTTTATCATGTTTGAATCACGAAAACACGACGAGAACACAACACGTAAGAATCTGGAGAAACTTGAAACAGGGTTCACGGTCGACCGCTACGGTCGACCGCGTGCAGGACAGAGACCTGGGTAGTCTCTGGAGCCCGTCGCGATCGACCGCCACAGTCGACCGCCAGTTTGTTGCGTTGTTTTTTTCGGTTGTCGAACAAATTTCTTGACCCTATGATGATAGACTATGACATTAGTGACTGTTAAACACCTGGGATGATGGTGAACTTCAGATGTGGACACGCACACCGAGATTTGTGTACGTATGCTAGATTGTGTTAGATTGACACACACTTGACATGAGATCTATAGATTGATAAACACATATTGAATAATGTTGTCTTATACGTATCCGGAAATAGGAAGATGAAACCAATTTTCCGCAGAATGATTGAGTAAGAGTATTATAAAAGTATCATTTTTACATGCATCCGGAATAGGGAAATAATAAATCCTATTGCCACAGAGCGATTGAGTAAGAGCATTACAAAAGTATCGCTATAGCACAAGATGATGCACACATAGATATTTAAAAGTATCGCTATAGCACAAGATGATGCACACATAGATATTTGATCAGTTATGTTTTGTACTTCCATGATAGACTACCCGTGAGTAGGGTATTTATGTTGAGATTTTTGGCACACCCGTTATGAGCGGCAGATATATTTTGTTTTTTTTAGCTGACATCCTCTTAGATTAGAGCAGGCTACTCGGATGTACTTCGAGATGAGATACTTATTCCTTATGTTGAAGATTGGAGTACTTTTCATTGACCATTGTTTTTTTCTTCCTTCATGAAGAATTTTATGAATGATTTGATATATGAATATAATGACTCTATTTTTCTATATACTCCTACCCCTTTCCCTGGGGAGAGGTAGTGATGATCTCGCTAGCGCTTTGATGTTCGTTGTTTCCCCTCTTTCAGGTAGCGAGTCCGGCGCACGAAGAGTCGCAGGTTGATAGGACATCTTAGTTGTCCGTTTTGCTATTTATTATATTTTGTAGTCATTTCAGAACTCCACATGTAGTTGGTTATTTTTCACACTCTAGATTAGTATTTTATTTTAGCGTTGAGAACTCTTGTGAGACTTCGTTTATTTGACTTATTGTATTTGAGACTCAGTTCAGACTCAGAGATATATCTATTTTCTTTCCAGTTGGGCTCATTATTAATATTTCTTATGTTTCTTCTGTGTATACTCGGTATTGTTCTATTTCTAGTTTTGCCTGTCTGTAACTTCATATATTTATTGTTTCCACTAGAGAGATAACGATTTTGATGGTGAAACATGTCGTAGCATGATGTTTGGTGCTTGGCAGGTTTGACGATCTGGGTTTCACCTGGGACTGCAGCCTTGTGTGAACGCTGAGGCGTCACAGTTGGTATTAGAGCTCTAGTTCCAATATCCTTAGGGTCATTCCTGTGTCATATTGTGGAGTTTAAGATAGAGTTTCCTAGGGATCATATATACAGTCCGCTAGGAATCCTTAGCATGAGTGAGGACGTACTATATATATGTACGCGGAAAATCTAAATTTTTTTTATGATGATCTATTTGCTTTGAATAATAATGCATGATATGAGATATATGTGATATGATTTTCTTATTGGTATATGTTATATGCTTCATTCTTAAGATCCAATCTACTGCGTAATAAGCTCTATTTTGGAATTATAGATGTCAGGAAGAGGTCGTGGACGCTGAACTTCTCGTGCGCAGGGAATTAGGCAAGAAGATAGGGAGCCCGAGCCACAGCAGGCTCCGCAGTACCTAGTGGATCTCATAGCACCATTGGCAGCTCGTATGGCGGCTATTGAGGAGCAGTTAGCAGCCCAGGTTCGTCAAGAGCCTTCCGTTCATGAGGAGGCACCCGTTCAGGAGTCATCTATTCGGGAGGAAATACCAGAGAGGGCACCAGTGGTTCCTCCGACACCACCAGTTGAGGACGGAGCAGCTGATCAGGAGGCTTGGCCTCGTATAGTTGAGAGGTATCAGAAGTTGAAAGCACCAGAGTTCCACGGTTCGACGGATTCCATTGCTGCACACAAGTGGAAAGAGGATGTGAGTAACATCTTGTATATGCTGAATGTTAATTCAGTGCAGAACCAGAGGCTAGCGGCTTTTAGCCTCAAGGGAGATGCAGGAGGATGGTATCGACTTCGCTTCACCCCAGAGCAGAGGATGACGGTTTCGTGGGAGACCTTCATATATCTTTTTGATGAGCAGTATGTTTCGGCTGCAGTGAAAACCGGAAAGGAGTTAGAGCTGGCTCGTCTAGGGCAGGGGGATATGTCTGTCATGAACTTTGAGAGTAAGTTCATGTCGTTTCTTAGATTCACCAGTATGTGGCACACAGAGGAGCATCAGACTCAGATGTTTTTGATGGGACTTCGTCCGGGGTTGTGTCGGTACATAGTATCTCAGCGATTTCGTTCAGTTCGGGAGGTAGCAGATGCTGCCATGGCTCAGGAGATGGATATAGCCTATTTTATCAAGGGTAAGGACAACGGTAAGTCAGGACAACCTGAGGACAAAGGAAAGGGTAAGAGACCATTTGGAGGCTCAGGAGGACCCCACCAACAGGGCAAGGGTCCGCATCAGCAGGGTCCCCATAAGAAAGGACATCAGCAGGACTAGAGAGCGCAACAGCAACAAAAATTCTAGGGAGCTTGTTACAATTGTAACAAGATTAGGCACCGAGCGGCCGAGTGCCACAACGCACCTGCAGCAGGCCAGCATGGCAGGACACAGCAGTAGCAGCAGTATAACCGCGCTTAGGGACGCGGTCAGGGTCAGAAACTAAGGATTGAGGGACAGGTTCGAGTAGTTCAGGAGACCCAGCAGAGGCAGATGGCACCATACACTTCAGGTGATGCAGAGAAGCAAACCAGAAGAGTGTATGTAGTGGTTCCTCGCGATCATGGCGCGAGCGGAGCTGTGGTGGAAGGTACATTCTGTGTGAATTCCTTTCCAGCACGTATTCTTTTTGATTCTGGTGCTTCATATTCTTTTATCTCCTATGATTTTTCGACTAGACTTCGACTTGTAGCTCAGCCGTTAGATTTCCCTTTATTTGTATCTACTCCATTGGGAGAGATGTCTCTATTAGAGAGTGTTTGTAGGAGATGCATCGTCAGCTTGGACGATTCTGAGTTTGCGATTGATTTGATCATGTTGAATATGTTTGAATTTGATGTGATTCTTGGTATGGATTGGCTATCTTCCTACCATGTGAGTATCGACTGTTTTGTGAAAACGGTCAGTTTGAGAGCATATGATGGATCAGAGTTAGTGGTAGCCACCTCTAGAGGCAACCAGTTTGCAGAGTCATTTCTGGCGAACGTAGAGGAGGCGATATCACAGGATCGGAGTGTAGATTTGAGTGAGATGCGAGTAGTCTCAGATTTCCAGGATGTCTTCCAGGACATACCAGGATTACCTCCAGTGAGAGAGGTCGAGTTTTGCATAGAGTTGCAGCCAGGCACCACACCGATTTCCTGAGCTCCCTACCATATGGCACCTGCTGAGATGAGGGAGCTATAGATCCAGATTGATGAGTTTTTGTCTAAGGGCTTCATTCGACGGAGTCATTCTCCATGGGGAGCACCGGTCTTTTTTGTGAAGAAGAAGGATGGGAGTATGCGATTATGTATAGATTATCGCGAGTTGAACAAGGTTACTATCCGTAACCGGTACCCATTACCGAGGATCAATGACTTGTTCGATCAGTTTTAGAGAGCGTAGTGTTTCTCGAAGATAGATCTTCGCTTCGGTTATCATCAGTTGTGATTTCGGGAGATGGATATTCCCAAGACCGCTTTCTTGACTCGATATGGGTCTTTTGTGTTTCTCGTCATGCCGTTTGGGCTGACCAATGCACCCGTAGTATTCATGGATTTGATGAATCAGGTTTTACGTACTTATTTGGACCAGTTTGTGATAGTCTTCATTGACGATATTCTTATATACTCAAGGTCGGAGGCAGAGCACGAGCAGCATTTGAGGTTAGCATTGCAGATATTGAGAGAGCACCAGTTGTATGCTAAGTTTAGCAAGTGTGAATTCTGGTTATCAGAGGTTAGATTTTTAGGCCATGTTATTAGCCGAGAGAGCATTGCAGTGGATCCGGCTAAGGTAGAAGCCGTACTTGATTGTGAGCCACCGAAGACAGTTACCGAGATTCGTAGCTTCTTAGCCTGGCAAGCTATTACAGAAAATTCATTCAGGATTTCTTGAGGATTTCCACACCACTTACACGCCTTACTAAGAAGGGTGTACAGTTCATTTGGAGCATAGAGTGCCAAAAGGCATTTGAGACATTGAAGACTAAGTTGACTTTAGCACCAGTTTTGGTTATTCCTAGCAGTGATAAGACATTTGTTGTCTACACTGATGCATCCTTATCAGGTCTTGGTGGTGTATTGATGCAGACCCAGAGAGTCGTAGCCTATTTTCGAGGCAGCTGAGGACTCATGAGTAGAATTATCCCACGCACGATTTGGAGCTAGCAGCAATGGTCTTTGCACTGAAGGCGTGGAGATATTATTTGTACGAAGTGCAGTTTGAGTTATTCATAGATCACCAGAGCCTGAAGTACCTCTTCTCACAGAAAGAACTCAACCAGAGGCAACGGCGATGAGTAAAGTTTATTAAGGATTATGAATTTTCTATTCAGTATCATCCGGGAAAGGTGAATGTGGTAGCAGACGCGTTGACTAGGAAGCGTCGTCGCGGTCTAGCAGCTTTTAGGTGTTCACTATATCGGGATCTTTATACCCTTAGCTATTTTGATTTCAGGCCAGAGATTGGCAGGAGCCGCGTATTTTTAGGGGCGTTATCTTTACAGCCATCTTGGAGAGATAGAGTAGTCGGAGCTTAGTTAGAGGATTCTTGGATTCAAACCTGCAAGGGGGAGATCTCCAAAGAACCTAAGGATGATTAGACTATTAGAGTAGATGGAGGCCTTAGGATGAAGGGCAAGATCATTATGCCGAACAATCTACAGCTGAAGAGGGAACTATTTGACGAAGCTCATCACAGCAGATATACAGTGCATTATGCCGAACAATCTACAGCTGAAGAGGGAACTATTTGACGAAGCTCATCACAGCAGATATACAGTGCACCCAGGCACGACGAAAATGTATAAGGATCTGAAGAGGCATTTTTGGTGGAGTGGTATACACAGAGAGATTGTAGATTACGTGGCTAAGTGTTTCACCTGCCAACAAGTTAAGGCAGAACATCAGAGACCTACAGAAACCCTGTAGCCTTTACCCATTCCCGAGTGGAAGTGGGCAGATATTTCCATGGATTTCATAGTGGGGTTGCCCAAGTCAAAGAAAGGAAATGGTTCTATTTGGGTTATAGTGGACAGATTGACTAAGTCCGCACATTTTATACCTGTGAGGATGACTTATACGGCATATACGTATGCAAGGATCTTCATTCGGGAGATTGTTAGATTGCATGGAGTTCCGGAGATGATTGTATTAGATCGGGGCTCAGTCTTCACATCTCATTTTTGGAGGAGTTTTCAGGATGCATTTGGCAGTCAGTTGTCATTTAGCAGTGTTTTCCACCCTAAGACAGATGGGCAGACCAAGAGGGTGAATCAGATCTTGGAGGACATGCTGAGAGCGTGCGTTATAGATTTTCACGGTAGCTGGGAGGAGCACATCCCATTGATTGAATTTGCATATAATAACAGTTATCAAGCTACCATCGGGATGGCACCGTATGAAGCTTTGTACGGGAGACCTTGCAGATCGTCTATATGTTAGGCAGAACCAGAGGATAGTCTATTGATTGGTCCAGAGTTAGTTAGACAGACCACAGAGAATGTGGCATTGATTCGAGAGCGCATTCTCGCGGCGCAGAGTCGACAGAAGAGCTATGCAGATCAGCAAAGACGACCTTTAGAATTCCAGATCGGAGACTCAGTCATATTAAAAGTAACACCGATGAAGGGCGTTCAGCGATTCAGTAGACGGGGGAAGCTTGCCCCGAGATATGTTGGCCCTTTCAGGATCATTGAGCACATTGGAGCTGTTTCTTACAGATTAGATCTTCCAGCATCGATGTCGAGTATACACAATGTCTTTCATATTTCGATGCTTAAGAAGCATCTGTGGGATGATGAGCAGCAGAGAGTTATTGACTCACCAGAGATTGAGATTCAGGATGATTTGACTACCGTAGAGGTACCGATATGCATACTTGCTAGTGAGAATAAAAAGCTTAGAAATGAAGTCATTCCATTAGTGAAAGTTCAGTGGAACCGGCAAGGAACCGAAGAGATTTCTTGGGAGCACGAGGAGGATGTTCGTCACGACTACCCGCACCTGTTTGGATAGGTATGATGTTAATGTGCTTATATGACTTGATAGTTGTCGTTATCTATGATTATTTAGCCACATTTATATTTATCTTTAACACTAGAATGTGGATATTTTTGCCTGATCCTTAATCAATTGAAGTATATGGTATATACATGAGGGTTTTCTTGTTTGGATTATTTCCCTCGACGTACCGTTTTCATTTAGTTAAGGATTTAGGTAAGAATGTTTGCATTCTAGGTTGTTAACTTTAAATATCATTGTGCTAACACTATGTGATGTGTGCAGAAGGAATTCTTAATATGAATTACACCTTCTGAATGTGTTTTCCTAGTTTTTGAGCTTTGAGATGCAGCTGCGGAATTTCGAGGACGAAATCCTCTTAGGGGGGGGGGGGGAGGATGTAAAACCCCAAAAATTTATGAATAATATAATTAATGTGTGATAAATTATGATATGTGGATATTTAGTATGATAAATATCATTAAATGGTATATGAACGAGTTCATACATGAGAGATAGAAGTGTTGAAACATGCACATATGGCCAACTCATGAGAATCTGGGAAATCCCAGTCCGGTTGACCGCAGCCCGGTCGACCGCTACGGTCGACCGCGAGACCTGCAGTCTGTTTTTCTCCTGATTTGAGTTGGTTTCGGATTTCTAAACCCATATTTATTTTCCCCTGATATATATATGAGTTTTTCATGATTTTCTCAGTTTTCCTAAGAATGTTAATAGCCACCAAAACCCCCAAACCCTAGTTTGATTTCTTAGAGAAGATTGAAGGCTTTCAAGTGGAATTTTCGGATAATTCTTGGCTTTTGGAGTGGAGTTTTCTTTCAACCTTGCTTCTAACATGTTTTACAACAACCAAAGGCGAGTATCATCTCTACTAATCCCCCTCCCAGTTTTTAAAACGTTTTTAAAGAGATTTAAACATGTTTTATAGAGCCTAAACGAATAGATTATGTATAAAAGACAATTCTTTTGTATTATATGTATAAAGATTAGGTCTTTTCATGCTAAAAAGGTTGAGAACATTTTCACAGATGTAATTTAGATCTGATGATGATTCTAAAATGTGGTTAAACTAAAGAAAGAAGTTTGGTTTGTTGTTTTGACCTTTTATGCATGCTTTAGCGTTTTGAATATAAATCTAATGCATAAAATCATGATTTATATATGTTGAATTGTTTTCAGATAATTCTACCTACTGTACCATGCTTGTATGCATGTTTCATGAAGTTTTTATCATGTTTGAATCACGAAAACACGACGACAACACAACATGTAAGAATCTAGAGAAACTGGAAACAGGGTTCACGGTCGACCGCCACGGTCGACCGCGTGCAGGATAGAGACCTGGGTAGTCTCTCGAGCCCATCGCGGTCGACCGCCAGTTGATTTTGGCTGTGCATGATTACTTGAGTTATTTTTTTGGTTGTCGAACAAATTTCTCGACCCTATGATGATAGACTATGACATTAGTGATTGTTAAACACCTGAGATGATGGTGAACTTCAGATGTGGACACGCACATCGAGATTTGTGCACATATGCTAGATTGTGTTAGATCGACACACACTTGATATAAGATCTATAGATTGATAAACACATATTGAATAATGTTGTCTTATACGTATCCGGAAATAGGGAGATGAAACGCATTTGCCGCAGAACGATTGAGTAAGAGTATTACAAAAGTATCGTTATTACATGTATCCGGAATATGGAGATAATAAATCCTATTGCCGCAGAGCGATTGAGTAAGAGCATTACAAAAGTATCGCTATAGCACAAGATGATGCACACATAGATATTTGATCAGTTATGTTTTGTACTTCCATGATAGACTACCCGTGAGTAGGGTATTTATGTTGAGATTTTTGGCACACCCGTTATAAGCGGCAGATATATTTCGTTTTGTTTTAGCTGACATCCTCTTAGATTAGAGCAGGCTACTCGGATGTACTTCGAGATGAGATACTTATTCCTTATGTTGGAGATTGGAGTACTTTTCCTTGACCATTGTTTTTTTCCTTCATGAAGAATTTTATGAATGATTTAATATATGAATATAATGACTCTATTTTTCTATATACTCCTACACCTATCCCTAGGGAGAGGTAGTGATGATCTCGCTAGCGCTTTGACGCTCATTGTTTCCCCTCTTTCAGGCTGTGAGTCCGGCACACGGAGAGTCGTAGGTTGATGGGACATCTTAGTTGTCCGTTTAGCTATTTATTATATTTTGTAGTCATTTTAGAACTCCACATGTAGTTGGTTATTTTTCAGACTCTAGATTAGTATTTTATTTTAGAGTTAAGAACTCTTGTGAGACTTCGTTTATTTGACTTATTGTATTTGAGACTAAGTTCAGACTCAGAGATATATCTATTTTCTTTCCAGTTGGGCTCATTATTAATATTTCTTATGTTTCTTCTGTGTATACTCGATATTGTTCTATTTCTAGTTTTGTCTGTCTGTACCTTCATCTATTTATTGTTTCCACTAGAGAGATAACGATTGTGATGGTAAAACATGTCGTAGCATAGTGTTTGGTGCTTGGCAGGTTTGACGATCTGTGTTTCACCTGGGACTGCAGCCTTGTGTGAACCCTGGGGCATCACGTGTTCATATCATAGATGAGTATGATAACAAGTGTTTGGAGATCAAACAATTATATTTATGTGAGAGGAATCGAGTGTAAAGACCAGCACACACACAACATGCACAAATAGAAGAAAACCTACGCGGTCGACCGTGGCAGTCGACCGCCGCGCATGCAGTTTTGGCAGGAGGCCTCTGCATCTTGCGCGCAAGATCGTGGCGCTCGAGCGTTGGGAGTTTTGCTAGTTTTCCTGTTTCGGGTCAGTTTGGGTTTTTGGGTCAGGTTGAAGGGCTCATATATATATTATTTTATTCGTGAGAGCCTCCTCATCATCTCAGAAAACCCTAGCAGCCTCCCCCTACCCTCTTGCAAACCCTAACCCTAACTTTTAGACGTTTCTCACGAGTTTTGGGAGTTCGAGCGAGATCCAGCAGCGTTCAGCGAAGGAGAACCTTCTCACGACCTTACCCACAGTAGTTTATCACCTCTCAGGAGAGTTTCATCTCGCCCAACCCTATACCCATATTTTTTAGATGTTTTTAATAATATTTTTCATGTGTTTTGTGAGCCTCACATGCAAGATTTTGTATAAAAATAGATCTATATGTTGTATTTTGCAAAGAGAACGAGTTTTTAGTAAATAAAGCTCACCCACAAAATTCTTAATACAGATCTAGATCTGAGTTTATGTCTAACAAGAGTTTTGCAAGAAAGATTTTTGTTTTTCAAAGTTTTCGACACGAAATTTACATGTTTAAAATTTGATTTGTTCTATCGATAATGATTAGATTGAAATTTTCACATGTTCTGGTTATGCTAAATTACTTATGAAGGATTAATAATGTATATAATCATCGCACCAAAGATTTTGAATCAAACCACGTAGAACAGAAACCTAAACTAGGGTTTCTGCTTTTACGCGGTCGACCGTGGCGGTCGATCGCGTGCCGTGCATAGAAGCAGTAAGCTTCTGCTGCAGTCGCGGTCAACCACTAGGAATTTTTACTGTTTTGTCCTGTTGTGTTTAGGTTTGCGTGGCTGGCATAATATCTGGGTTATTTAGGTTTGCTATACCCTAAGAATTGTGTACATGAGTTGAGTACAGACATGAGTCTTAATTTTATTCACCGGGACATGAGGGTGAACAGTTTAGATGTTGTTTCAGACATTATTTATATGAGAGTCCTTGTGTTGGACTATAATCATCAAAGTCCTCGTGTTGGACTATAAACTATTAAAGTCCTTGTGATGGACTATGAATTATAAGAGTCCTCGTGTTGGACTATAATCATCAGAGTCCTCGTGTTGGATTATAAACTATTAAAGTCCTCATGTTGGACTATAATCATCAGAGTCTTCGTGTTGGACTATAAACTATTAAAGTCCTCGTGTTGGACTATAAGTTACTAAAGTCCTTGTGCCGGACTATAAACCATGAAAGTCATCGTGTTGGACTTTAAGTAATACAGGTTGATATATTTTTGACATATGATGGATTATTGATGGTATGGTTGGAGATGGGGTTATTACTCCACGTAGTTGTTGGATTGGGCATTTAGCTATTTACAATATGAGCTTATGGGATTATTGAGTTACCTACGCACATGTTGTAAATTCCTAAATATCAAACTCCTATTTTATTTCAGATATTATGATTGTATATCTATATGTATTAACGCTATTTTCATATCCCTCTAGCCCTTCCCCTAGGGTTGGTTGAGATGTTACTCGCTATAGAGCTTTGACGCTTGTTGTTTCCCCTACTTTCAAGTAACAAGCCAGGTGCACGGAGAGCCGTAGCTTGATGGATTTGCTTTAGTCAATATTTATAGACAGTGTTAGTAGTTATGTTAAAACTCCACAGTAGATGTATTTTGTTAAATATTTTGAGATATTATTTTAAATTTTGAAAAAGGCGAATGTGCCTTAGTAATACTTCATTTGATTTCATATTATGAGACAGTTGTATTAGTTCAGATGTTTTCTTCATAGAGATTTATTCATTTATGTCAGTGACAATGACTTTTCTTCAGAGTATCTGTTGTTTCATATTTCTTCTATATTTTGTCTTTTGCCTGTTTTGTACCTACATCGGTTATTGATTCCACTAGATAGATATTTACTACGATGGTGAAACATGTTATTGTACAGTGTTGTACATGACAGGTTTGACATTCTTGGTTTCTCCTTGAACTGCAGCCTTGTTAAAACCAGGGGCGTCACTATATATATAGTATATGTTATATAGTAGGTAGTAGATATACTAGATAATCATATATATATTAGCAGAGGTAAGATATAATATATAGGTAATAGGTGATCATTATATATAGAGAGCGGGGAGGAGAAAGAGGAAGAGGAGGAGAGGAGAGAGAGAGAATACTATGGTAGCGCTTGGTACCATGAAGCACTAAACAAGTTTGTTGCTTGGGTAGTGAGGTGTCACATCCCGCTCCACTCAGTTTAAATGTGGGACGACATTCACATGGGTAGATCGAGTGGAGGTGGGTAGAGGTGACACATCACTACGCAAGCACAAAATTTGTGCTTTGATAACCGAAGCAATACCCATATTTCCATATATATATATATATTATCTAGGGGGTGATAATACTAATATATATATTATTATAATAATAAAATATAATATAGTACATACATACAGACATACATACATACATACATGAACATACATACATACATACATACATGTATATATATATAATATTATATATATAAATATAATATATATAAGGCTAATATATTGAAATATAAGAAGGGAGAGAGAGAGAGAGAGAGAAAATATGGGTAGCGTATCAAGCACAAACATTTATGCGTGGTATGATGTGTCAGCATCTCCATCCACTCATCTACCATGTGAATGTGTCCTACATTGAATGAGTGGAGGTAGATTGAACCTCACATCAAGCACAAATTTTTGTGCTTGGTAAACCAGCATACCATATTTCTCATGTACAAAATATATATATAATATATATAGTATGAATATAATAGTATATTATAATATAGTTATAATATATGAGTATAGTGAGATGTTAGTATGATTATTAATTAGTATATAATATATGAATATATATGGGAGAAATATGGGGATATGCGGACCGAAGCACAAAAAGTTGGTGCTTGGTAGTGAGGCATCAATCACACTCCATCTCATTCAAATATGAGACAAACTTCACATGGGGTATCGAGTGGGATGGATTTAACACTCAACTACCAAGGACAAATTGTGCTTGGTACCGCAAGCATTACCATATTTCTCTCTCTCTCTCTCTGCTCTCTTCTATATATAATAATATATATATATATATAGGTATGAGTATATATATATACTAGTATATGATATATATATATAGAAATATATATATATATATATATACTATATATATGGTGTGTGTGTTGTGTGTTGTTTTGTGGGGTGTGTGTGTGTGTGTGTTTGGTATCCATCTAGGAAGTGAATTCATCCCCAACAAAAAAGTAACTAAACCTCCTATTTTAATCATAAATCATACTCCCTATAAAAGAGGAAGTTGTGAAAAAACATTCCAAGGGCTATACTACCCCTATTCTTTGTTGATATTACATTATAATACTAACTAAACTAAATTAACTATTATTGTTAATTAATTACATTATATGTCACTTTAAGTTTGTATAATTTGGTCCCTAAAACATCCAACCTTATTATAAAACTCTACATCATATTAATTATTAGTAATGTAAAATAATATATTAATTGATAATTGCATGTCAATAAAGTATTTATAAAAAGACTAGAAAAAAAAGAATTTTCCTAAAAGTATACCATGAAACTCATATAGGAAAAATCTTTCCAAGTTTCTATACTACCCCTATTCACTACAACAAAATACAACATTGCCGACGAAACAAAAACGTCAGCAAAGGTTTAAAAAACGTCGGGAAAAATCTTTCCTGACACAAAATGTAGCGTCGCTAACGCGTCGCCAAAAGTGTATCAAGGAAAGTATTTGATGACGTAAATACACTGCGTCACCAAAAGTATACTTTTGACGACGCGTCATGCATTGGGAAAAGTACATCTTTTAGCGATACATAATATTTTACGTCGGCAAAACGTGTACTTTTAGCGACTCATGCAGCATCGGTAAAAGCTATGCATCGCCAAAAGTATAGCTTTTAGCGACACAAAATTATTCTTCGCTAAAAATTATACTTTTGCCGATGCAAGTTAGCGTCGGCCAAAGTTTAGCTTTTAGCGACACAGAATAAAGCATCGCTAAAACTATACATTTGGCATCGTAAGATAGCATCGCTAAATGATATTATTTTTGGCGATGCAATATAACGTCGGCAAAAGTATTTTTTTTAGTCGGTAAAAAGTATATTTTTATTGACACTAATTTGCATCGCCAAAAATAATATCTTTTCTGTCAACTACACTGAAGCTGAACATCTACAATAAATTTTCTCCCATTCACATCAACAAAAAAACCAAACATCAAATTATACTCCAAACAAGTTGTATATTAACAGCTAAAATAATATCGATGCTTATTTTCACATTCATTAAAATGAAACAAAAAATAACATTAGTAAATAAATTTAAACGCAATTCTATTAAACAAATAACAAGTGTTTGACACATGTTTTATTAACAAATCCAACAATCATGATTAAGTAGACTTGAATAATAAAGACTACAGAGAACCCATGTCTTATCAACATTGCAAGCCTTTCCTTCGTCACGTCTCTGGCTTCTTCTTCCCACTTTCACCATCCATCTCTAACTTTTATTGTGTAGCTGCAATGGAAAGAAATGTACTCAGTAAGGCAAATAAAAAGTTAAAATGATAAAAAAAGTGTACTCAATAATGCTCTAATATATACTTTTTATTTATGTATTGATGAGTACGTAAGATATATATGCTAAAAGATTGCGTAAGAAGAAAAATATCAAGACAAATAATGACAAAATGATATCCTCCTCTTTATGCTGATCGGTTAGATACTGGTCCTCAGTTTCCATGTCAGTTTTCTGGTATTGTTGATAAGTTAATCTGTTGATGAGCATGCACAAGTCTCTCTAGAATGCATAAGTATATTATCAATTGCACGCTGCAGATATAGGAAAAACACTGCTGGTATCAGAACCAAATTCTGTATTTAGCAGTTCAGATAAACAAAACTACTAGTTTGAAAGTTGAAGCTGGATGTGAAGGAACACAATACATAATACATTTCATCCTTCAATACATAATACAATTCATGAGAACATGCTAAGATACCTTTATTTCATACAATACTAAAACTTAGATATATACGAATGATGTGTAACCTTGTATCAGGCATTAACGCCATGCTGGCCACATACAAGGAGCCCCCATCATAATAGCGGGCTGGAGATCCTATGCAAGAGCCAATCAAGGGTGAGAAGATTCGTACATCACTTAAATTTTAGACGAGCAATATGTAGTTTATATAGTACTAGAAAACAAGCTACAAGTTATCAATTGCATCAGGGGCTTGAGTTTATGTAGCTGATGTCATCTGCCCTTGAATTCCTGACCACTAAAGCAACAATCTAAATACTAAGTAATAGAGTTTTCTAATGTCAGAATGATCTTTGGAAAAAAAGTCTCTTATTTGGCGGGAAACTATTTGTATATTGAAACACTTGTACTTTTTCTTGACATCATAAGTAATTTGGTTACATTGACTCTGGAGCGTGTTATTAAAAATTAACACCGCATGCTATGCAAGGTGTTCACTTTCACCATATGAAACTCAAGCTACATGATGGGGTCACATCTTGAATCTGTAATTCACCTATAGAATTCTGCATTCCCTCATGAAATCCTAGTGTGACATGTTGGTCACACCTTAAACTATAAATGTATGTCGCACACTATGACTGATATATAATTCCAGTAAATTCAATAACTAACTGTAGCTAACATTTCTATACAAGAACGGTGTTAAAAGCTCGGTGTTAAAAGCTCAGTGTTAAGCATGTCATAGTTAAGCACATGCATAATTCAAGCATGCCTAAGTGAGGGAACAGGTGGGTTGACCTCTTAGGAAGTCTTATTCAAAATTGTTACAAATAGTCAGAAGTGATAATAAGTGTTGCAGATGCTGGTTGTTGTGTGTAGTAAATCACTACGGTATACAAGTTGTAATAGGGGCTATAAAGAATCCATGAGAAAAGCCTGTAGACTCTCACATGGGTAAAGTATGAGCATCACGAAGATGTAATTTCCTAAAAGAGAGTGTGACACCCCACAGATAAACACACAGCCACACAAGCACATATGTATATATATACAGGAAAAATAGGCTGTGACAGTTAGGAGTAGTTGGATCTCATCACTCATTTCTTTTGTATAGCTCTTTTTGCTAAACGAGGTGACAACTCACATATATAAAAATGTCGTTCAATTGACAAAGGCAGAAAATAACCCAATGAATGATAGAATCAAATTAGTAAATTCACAGAACAATCCCTTGTCTCACCTGCTCCAATCCTAGAAAATATTCTGTCAAAATCTAAAATAACTGTAATATACATGCAACTAAAACCATATAAATGCACAGAACAATATATTTTTCTTTTGGCAAAACTAAGTAAATTTCCAGGTAAATTGAATTAATCAACACATAGTTAGAATTTTTCTTCAACAATTCCCTTAATTCAGCAAATCCTATAACCAAACCACCTTTGATAAGGTATATGGACATCTACACAACAAGATGAGAAAATATGCATGACACACAAACCTAAGATTCCTCAAAATTGTGCTTGCTTTCTGCCCGACGTTACACATTGCTTTCACGCAGCAAATTGATTTCTCTTACCTGAATGGAAAATATTTGCTTTCGCTACAATTTTTTTTTACTTGTCTATCAAAAGTTATCTTCTTTTTAGCATCTGAACTAGTAAAACACATACACAAGAATCCCAAATCACGAGATTCTCATCCTTTTACTAATTAAATTATGAAGATCAAGTTGGAGGAACTGATCATTTATACTATGGTGCATCATTATGTTCTACAAAACTTATTTTGAGGTCATTTCCTATATGATTAATCTCATACATATTCTAGCATTTCTAAAGTAAAACCCTTGAAAAAGAGTTCAAAAAGCAAATAGATATCTTTGAGACAGAAATAAAAAGGTTACCTGAAGCTGAAGATCTTTGAACTACTCCTCATCTTTAAAGAGTTGTTCTCAAGTGTTCTCATGCTGTGAACGAAGTAATGCTTGAGCATTTTCAGAGGCCTTCAAAGCAACCTCAAGCTTAAACCACAAAATCAGTGATAAGTGAAACAATGCAAACAAAAATAAATGCGATTAAAAGAAATACAGAGTCATCTATAGCAAGGAAAAATATTAAGGTAAATCTATCATGACAGTTCATCTCAGAGAATAACCGAGCCGCAAACAAACATAGAAAACGAATACAACATCATAAAAGGAAAAAGAAATAAATCAGCACAAAACAATATTATCGATTACGAAGATATAAGACATGACAAATACAATTGGTGGTAATAAGGAGACACAATAAAAAGAGTGTGGCCTATTGTTTGTTGATATGTAAATATACCATGCACGGCATAGTTGCAGAAGCAAGCCGAAAATACCTATAGAAATCTCAGTTGGTTGAACAGTGCAACACTACCAAGATTGAGTTTTGAGTCTGAAACATACACCACCATACTCCTCGTTCTATTTTAGCATTCTCATGTTACCGAGATCATATACCCCCAAGCTAACATACACCTAGCTTTATACTCACAACAATTCAATAAGCTATCATAAACCCCTATCAAAAATAAGTTTTTTTTAATTATTAAGCTTCATTCTCGTTTCTCTACTACATAAAGTACCATTTGTTTATTACTAAAAAAACAACTAAAATGATGTGATTCGCTTTATGTTCAAGTTGATTACTGTTGCTTTCATTTTTAAAGATCACCAATCATTCAATAAACTTCATGTATCAAATAATTATTTAATAAATTATCTTATGCTTTATAGTTTCCATAGTATTATAACTATAGCACAAAACAAGTTCTTCAAAGATTGAAAAAAACATCCAATTATAACAAGCTTTAGCATTGTTTGATTAAAAATGTGCAAAGAGAAGGAAAGAATCTGCAAACAACTCAACTTAAATTTGTCTACGAGTACATTTGTCTTTTTATCCCTCTGCCACTTGTAGGCGTCTAAAATTGCCTATGAGAGCTCGCACAAAACTCGAAGCAATGAATGGGCGAGTCAAGAAAATTCGCCAATCAGTCAGCGCACGTCAAATCATCTCGTGTGTGTCGGTCAGCTCGTGCGCGTCGATCAACGCGCGCACGCCAATCAGTCTGCACGCATCGATCAACACGCGTATATTAACCAAAGCGCGTTCGATGGTCGGTCTTGCGGCGTTGCGATAAAAGTCAACGAATCGACCAAACACGCGAAAAGAACAAGTCTCGGAAGAAAGAGAACAGAAAAGGAAGAAGTCGACAAAACTGCGCGAACGCAGGACGAAACAAACCGACCCGCGCAAGCACAGGTCGGATCAGTCCGACCCGCGCAAGCGCGGGTCGGGTCAATCCGACCCGCACAAGCACGGGTCGGATTGGTCCGACCCGCACAAGCGCGGGTCGGACTGATCCGACCCGCGTCGCGCAGTCCGGAACCTGAAACGTATTTTGACGGGTTTTAAGTTGTTTTCACAGGATTTATCTATTCCAGGGGTTCCCAACTGACTTGATATCATTCCCAAACGTGGTTAGGTTGTTGTTAACTGAAGATAGAGCCAAATCACTTGTTCTCATCCAAAATAACTGCATCCGGGGCCTATAAATATGAGTCAAAGACCTCCATTTTCAAGGGCGGAGTTATTATCAAGATGTGGAGGTGCTGCTGGATTGAGGAGTCAAGGAGCACGAATTTCAGCGAAGACAAAATAGATCCCGGCGAACTTCAACATAAAGAAGGAGCTATTCGAAGGATCTGAACCCCGTCCGTCCGTCCCTTAAGATTAGGCTTGGTCTTAATCTCGAGAAGAGCCCTGATTTCGCTTGGTCGATTTCAACGCTTCAAATCAAATACTTCCTCGGTAAAGGCGAAGCTCTGCCGAATTTTCCATCAACCGGATCCAGATCTAAGGTGGTCCACGGATAAACCCCGGCACAGGCAAAGATCCCACGCAAAGCAGCGGGTGATAAACGTCCTCTGCGTTTGTTTTGACGAGAAATGTAAACTTTGTTTTCATTGTGTAAAAGTCTTATAAAAAGACAATCTTTTTTTTTGTTTTCATTATAACAATTGAAGTTGTAATGAATACCACAATGAAAACAGTAATTTTCGACGCAAACATCACTTAATATAGTCCTACATTCAAACACTAAATTAGAAGGGGGGAATCAAAATTTATAGTACAAAAACATCCAAATTAACATAAATGAAAGAAAACAAAGGAACTGAACATTCTTCTGATTCTCATCACCGTCCTCCCTCTTTGGCTTCTTCATATAGAGATTTTTCTTCATACAGAGTACTTATAGAAAATTTCAAGATGATAATATCTAAATATGAAAGGATATAGAGATTTTTCTTCATACAGAGTACTTATAGAAAATTTCAAGATGATAATATCTAAATATGAAAGGAACAATATAAAATAAATACCATAAATCAAATGAATTTCATTCATATAAGCACAGTTCTAGAACGATGATTTCCCCAAGCAAAATCTGAAAAGAACTTACAAGCTAGTGATAGAAGAAGGCATCCTCGGTGGAGGTGACAAGTAACAATTGATATTCTCGCTGGAGGCTTCTCGAGTAGCAAAGACTTTTTGAGGGTGTAGATAACCCTAATTAGAAATGCCCAAAATTTTTTAACAAATACACAAACATTTCAGATAATATTCAAATTAGGGTTTAGGTTTTGAGAAAGAGGACCTACAAGTGGTTAGGGGAGAGGAGGCAACAACAAAAAGTGCTCGATGGTGGTTAGATACTATGCCAGCCATTGCAGGTGCTCGATGGAGTCGCTCAACAGAGGAGTTCGACTGAAATGCTGGTGGTGCCTTTTGGGTCGTTAGGTGGCGGGGGGACTATGGTTAGGGTATTGATTTGGGATAGAGAGGTGGCAGAGGAGACTAGGCTGGGTGGCGGTGGGAGTAGGCTAGGTCGCTAGGTGCTCGACTAAAGGAGCTCAACAGAGGACGCATAGAGGCAGTGAAAATCTCCCAGAGGCGGTGACATGATGTCCGAGAGGCGGCGACGATCGCTCGAGAGATGGTGGCGAGCTCTGATTTAGGGTAGAGGGAGGCTGACTTTTAAATTTGGGGGTTTTGTAATGAGGAGAGAAGAAATGATCATGAGAGAGAGTGTGTAATTTTAGATGGAGAGGGAAAGTGAAAAAAAGAGGGGGACGAAATTGAATAGTATGGACAGGGGAATGAAAAAACGAGGGGGGGGGGAGAAGGGGGTTTGGCGACACACATGAATAATAAAGCGTCGCCAAAAGTATAGCTTTTAGCGGTGCAATAGTTTTGCGTCGCAAAAAAGCTATACTTTTACCGACGCAATATAGCGTCGGCAAAAGTGTTTACTTTTAGCGACACAAAACTATTCATTACTAAAATCTACACTTTTAACGATGCTAACGTGCATCGCCAAATGTATACTTTTTTGCGATGAATATTTTCACGTCGCTAAAAGTTATACTTTTACCGACGAAAATGAAAAAATGTTGGGAAATCCATACACTTTTACCGATGCTAAATTAAAACATCGCAAATATTATATACTTTTAACGACGCTAATTATAAACATGGGGAAAAATATATGTTTTGTCGACACTAACTAAAATCGTCGGGAAAAACATAGTTTTTGGCGATGTATTTTACCATGCGTCAGGAAAAGTACAATTTGTTGTAGTGATTCTTTGTTGATATTGCATTCTAATACTAACTAAATTAAATTAATTATCATTGTTAATTAATTACATTATATGTCACTTTAAGTTTGTATAATTTGGTCCCTAAAACTTCCAACCTTATTGTAAAACTCTACATCATATTAATTATTAGTAATATAAAATAATATATTAATTGATAATTGCTGGTCAATAAAGTATTTAAGGAAAGAGTAGAAAACATAGAATTGTCCTAAAATTATACCATGAAACTCATATAGGAAAATTACAAAGAGTACTCTTATGTTTAGGTAACAGGACAGAATGTATAAACATTAAATTTTGGAAAACATTGGGATATTTAAGTGCAGCAATATATGTTATCTAAAATTTTAAAAAAGTGCAACAAGATACAAGTGGAGGTATATAAATATTATTGCGGTAAATTATAAGTCATTTAAGTTTAGTTAAGCCTATAAAAGATTTAAAACCTTTGTTATCCAAAACAATAGTATATGATCCCATTGATAAATAATATTCATCATACAATATGAGGCCAGATGCTTAGCTTATATTTATATAGTAGAGAAGATGAGGAAAAATTTAAGCATCATATTTTGAATGAGTCTCAAGATTCTGAATTATTTCCTGAAATTATATACTTTGCTTAGAAAACTTTAGAAGAGGCTTTAAAGTACTACTACAAAGCGTTGGACATCAGATAAATATTGAACAAATAAAATCTATGATATCAGATTGTAAAATTAACGGATCTGTATGTAATATTGGGTGTCATATGAGATAATATTCATACATAACAAGATATTATAATATGTAATCTAACATATTAATGAATTTTAAACATAAGATTTTGTATCAAGACATATGCTTAAGATTTGGTTGAGCCAAGATTGGAGAGATTTGGAGAAGAATTGTCGTCTTTATGGGTTTTGTAGGTTCCAAATTTATTTCCTAAACACGATCCAAATTAACTCGAGCCCACAACCAAATTAAAAATAACATGATTTTTTTAATATCTTCAAATAGATATATCGTTCATATTTTCAATAACGGTCGATATATCATAAAAATCACCAAACAAAAGAAAACAATATAAAATATTACTGAGGTAAAGTCTTTAACCCAATATGTTGGCCGATATAGCAATATATCGGCCAATATTTCATAGGATGTCTATAAGAGCAAATATGTAAAGATTATTTAGATATTAGTTCCTTGATTTTAGATATGCAATAATTTTATGTTATTCCCTAAAATGTTTTAAATTGCTCATAATTTTATGGACTAATATTAAATTATTAAAATTTTGAGGGATAACTTATTAATAAGTCATATTTAAAAGAAGAGTTACTTTTTTAAAAAACCTTCCAAACTATGAGGATTGTCTTAAAAATCCACTCAACTGATTCAATTTGACAAAAACCTCTTATTATGGGGGTGTTATAGATAACCCCTATCAATTTTTGTGCAATTTTAGAAAACATATCTCAACTATAGTGTGTCTCATAAAAATTCCTCTAATCTTTTACACTTCTATCAACACACCCCATTAACATAGTTAATTCAATATGTGATTTGGACAAGATACGCTCATGAAGAAAACAATTATAATTAAAAAAACCATCAACCGATAATAAAAGGACCTCAACCAATTTACAATTCTTTTTCCCTTAATATCAACTCTTTTTCTTTCATATGGCAAAAGCCAAGGTAATTCTTTTATAATTGATTGATATTTTGGTCTTTCCAAGTCAAGTACTTATCACATAATAGATAAGACTCAATAATATTAGTTCTGAGAGGTTAGGTTTAAGTGAGAAAAGTTCATCGGGGTTAAATCAAAATTTTTTAAGTTGAGATAAATTATCTACAAAACAACCAAAACATGACGATGATTTACTCAGGAAAGGATAGATTGACATAACCCTCATAGTTGAGAGGGGAGTTTTCTAAAATTAACCCTTAAACAGAAGCACAACTTAAGATACATGTGACATTAATTTATAAGAGTGAAGTTTATAGCAAGTTTATCCCTCAATGAACTGGTTTGGGTTATTTGTCCTTAAATTTATCCTACACATCAACTTTAAAAATCTTTTGCTATAAGAATATATGTTTGGGTTAGAAATTATTTTCTTCATTGTATAACTCGTTACAATTTTGATCGTTACAACAAGTTCAAAAAGATTGGTCTTTTTATAAGGTCGAGCAGTCTTAATTTCAAAAAGGATTTTCGACCTTTACACTATAAAAATAAAAATTACAATCTCCTTCAAACAACACACAGATCCTATTTATTAGTCTCTGTTTGCGTGGGATCTTTACCTGTGCTGGGGTTTATCTGTGGACCGTCTTGGATCGGATCCGGTTGACAGAATGATTAATTAGAGCTCTTATTTTGCAAAGAAAGTAATCGCTAAAGTGATAATCTCGACCAAGCGAGATTATGACTCTTCTCGAGATCAAGTCCAAGCATGACCTCAAGGAATAGGGAACGGGGCTTCAGATCTCTCGAAATCCACTCTTTATGAACAGGATATAGCTAAGGTCTAGCTAACCTCTTTTGAAATTCATGGGGGTTGACTCACAAAACCAGCAACACCTCACCCTCTTGATTAAAATTCGCCCCCCTTGTGAATGGGCCCTAGGTTTGTATTTATAGGGCATTGGATGCGGTTATTTGGATGAGAATGAGAGATTTGGCCATATCTTCAGTTAAAAACTGCTTAACCTCAAATTTGATATGATATCAAGTCAGTTAGGATGCTGTGGAATGAACAAATCTCGAGAAATATCAACAAAATCGTAAAAAACTGTGTTTCACCTAGTTGGATGCACGGTAGACCATAGTGTCCCAATTGGGCATGGGACAGTCTCTGCTGTCCCGGCTTGGGCGCGGGACAGCCAAGCTGTCCTGGTCTGTGCATAGGATGGCCAAATTGTCCCGACCTAGGCGCGGGACAGCCAAGGTTGTCCCAGCTTTGGCCAGGTCAGCTAGCCTTGGCCGATCTTTTTGGTGCAGCTCGGCTGCCAGGGGGATTCTCTAGGCTGGTCTTGTTCCATTGTTGCATCATTTTGCATATTTTGTTGACTTGTACGCTTGGCCAACTTACTTCATGTGCTTGTTGGCTTCTTTACGACTTTGGATAATCCCGTTTGGACTTAGAAAATAATGTCCATTGTGTTTTCTTTGTCTCGAGCTCCGTGTGGATACCTATGGGTATTTTTAGATGCCTATAAATATTCCCTCCAAAATGTTTCAGACTCATTCTTTTATAGAGGAGTTTGGAATGCTTTGGATAAAATAGGCACTGTCTTCAACCTCTTTAGTATTTTGTCAAGGAGATTGTATAGAATGACTTATGAATGGCTTCAATTATTGACTTCTTCAGTCTTTAATCTACTCAGTATTTTGTCGAATAGACGAATTTCTTTAGGTGCTGCATTTATCAACTGACCGTTGTCGAAATCTTGAACTGGAGTTGGTGTGTAAATTTCTAAACTTAGCGCTTGTCATTGAGTTGACGTTGAACTGACCGTGTTCGTTGGGAATTCATATCTGAATCACAATTGAACTCCTTAGAATCATCTTTTAACCTGGAATTTTTTCCTTAGCCTTGTTTTGGCAAAATTGTCTATGCGTTGACCGATTTGACCTTTACTGTATTGCGTTGTTTGGTGTTGACCTTTGCTGTAATGTGTTGACCGGTGTTAACACAGTTTATACTCGTACGTTTACTACAGTCTACACAGTTTAAGATCTTAAGGCATTAGAGCGTGGCGATCCCAAATGTTGACTGTAGGACTAACTATTAAAGTTGTTTCGTCTGCATGTGTGGATCTTATCCTGAAGTTGTTGGATGATCAAGTCACGAGACTAACTAATGAAGCTAGTGCATTAATAACTGTTGCCTTTATAGGATTTTTGGAAAACCTTCAGCTATCAACGGGTTTGATGAGCCTTTATTGACTATCATTTGAGTTAGACAAGCATGCAGATCTTTTAAGTCCGTTCTACATGTAACGTTATGTTAAAAGAGTTAACTCTTTTCGAGTACGAGATTGAATACATAGACTTTATCTTTCTTATGGGAATAGACTACCCGGCAACACGTGTTAGGTGCTGACTTATCCCTTCTTAGGATTTGGGATAAAAATCCCCAGACATAGATTCTGATGTCTTTTTCACTCGGCGAAAGACTAAACCGGTAACGTATGTTAGGTGTTGACTTATCCCTACTTAGAATTCGGGATAAAATTCCCAATACGTATAAGGCACGGATTTTGAAGTTGAAAGATTGTGTCTTCTTTTTGGGCAAAGACGAACCCGATGCTGAAGAGCAATAATTTTATATTCTATCTCATGCTGAAAGAGAAACTTAAAGTAGGATGTCCACTCTGAGAATTGAAAAGATTTAGATAACCCTAACTGTTTAATGGTTTGATTATCAAATCTGAAGGGAGATTTCTCGTTTATCGAGATAAAATTCCAACATTGGTCCTAACTATTTATAGGTTTGACCAGAGAGGAGTTTGAGACGATTCTAACTGTTTAAAGGTTTGATTGCCTGATGGGGTGGAGGTCTTTCGTTTATCAAAAGGGCACTCCGGTTTTGGTCCTAATTGTTTAAAGGTTTGACCAAGATGGATTTTAAGACGATCCTAACTGTTTAAATATTTGATCGTTTAATTAGAAAGTGAACCTCTCGCTCATGGAGGGAATCAAGAGGGGATTTTGGTTGTAATCCTAATTGTTTAAAGGTTTGACTAGATATGAGTTTGAGACGATCGAAACTGTTTAAAGGTTTGATCGTTCAATTTGACAGTGGACCTCTCGTTTAAGGAAGGAATCGAGAGGGGATTTTAGCTTGTGGTCCTAACTGCTTAAAGGTTTGACCAAGTGCGAGTAGGGTGATACAAATAACAGTGGGAGTGCTAATTTATACAAATCACTGTGTTAATACAGTAGGAGTTTCTGGTGTCAAGTTGTAAGAACTTTAACACGATGGAGGGGTTAAGATTTCAGTATTATGTCTGAACTCTAACAATGGAAGTGTTGAGTGCACAGACACATCGTGAATTTGAGTGAATCAAACCAGAAAGAACTTTAGTGGACCCCACTATTAATTGATTTGATCAGTGAGGGATCAAACACTCCATAATTAGACCATAGGGGTTTTGTGAGGGAAGGTTAACCGGATGAAGTCATTGATTCTCATCTTAACAAAAGAGTGCTTGAGAAATCATGGTGGAGGGTTTTAATCATTATCAAAATGATTAAATAGCCACAGTGGGAGGTTCTTGATTATTTTTGGTTTTGGGTTATCCTTAAGAATATCATGTGTAGTATTCTCTAGGAACTTCCCATCAATGATAAGGAACAGTTTAGCCTCGTATACCAGCTGGAGATTTGGAAAATAGTTTATACTCGTATACCTTGTTGGAGTATAAAGTAGGAACGGTTTATACTCATATACTCTTCGGAATGCTTTCTGTTCTCATTTGGCTTGTTCTGCCGTTATGACGCCAAAGTCGATTAAAGCTTGGATTTTATTTTTAAGACTAAAACAAACCATGGTGGGATGAAGAATCCTCCTGTGGTATGCACAGTAGTTTGGATCCGTAATCCTCTTAGCTCCCTCCTTATCTTTAATAGGTGGTAGCTCGATTTTGTCATTGGCGAGGAGGTACTTGAAGATAGTTGGAACTTCCTCATCCCGGAATGAGTACATTTTTTAGTGTCTCAGATCCAGAGTGCTTCGTTGTTTCTGAGGTTATCATTGTGACGTTTGATTTGCATCAACAGCAGCTTCAGGTGTGTTAACCGTCGACTGGCCTCTCTCGGGCTTCTTTCTTTTGAGGAAGCGCTCGACCTGTTCTCCACATAGTTTTAATTCTTTCCAGATGGTTAAGGGGACAACTCCTATGACTTCAAGGACATCGAGGGAGAGATTGTGATGGTAGGTCTAGAGTATGAACTCTTTTGTGATCGGATCTTAGCAGTTCATCGCTTTGTTTCAGAAGCGTTTGATGAAGGTGTCAACTGACTATTCGTCTTCCTGCTTCTCGTCCAAAAGATCTCCAATTGATACTTCAGTGTCATCATCAAAGAAATTGCCAAGGAATAAGCCTTCCATATCATCCCAGCTGTTAATGCTTCCGAGTTTGAAATGGCGGTACCAATCAAAGATGGGCCTATGAAGGGTGCCAACGAATGACCGGACCATCAAAGGCTCATTACCAGAGATCACTCCCAAGTGGGACTTGAAATAAATTAAGTGTTGAGTAGGGGAACCTTTCCCATCGAACGGCGTGAAGTTGATCAGGTTGAACCTCGTCGGATATGGGATCGACTCCCACTCTCTTGCATAGGGACATGGAATGCCGGTCTTTTTCCCCTTCTGAATGGACATTAAGGCATTGATTTTCCCCTCGAGGTCCTTCATCTTCTCATCCTCGCTCGTATCCTTCTTTGGTCGATTTTGAGAAGGAACATCGCGACTACCCCGGTATTGTCATCATCAGTGAGGCCACCCCCAACATTGTTATTTTGAGTGGGGGCACCCCCAGCGTTTTGGTCAACGGGAGGGTTATCTATATCGAGGTGTTTGTCCATGTCTAAATTGCCACCTACTCGGTAGGCATTGTTGTGATGACTAGATTCACCAATTTGACCTAACAAAGCTTGGATCCATCGGTCATGCTCTTCCTTCATCTGCAGCATAACCATTTCCATTTTGAACTTGATGTTCTCCTTCTGCTTAGCCAAAGCATCTTCAAGAATATTAGTCATTTGCTCAGTGTTGATCATTAATGCCTCGCGGGATTGTCCTAGGCTAGATATCGTATTGTCAGAAGTGACTACAGAGTTGACATCTGATGCTTCATCATCCGAGGATAATCCTCTATTTATCCTCTGATAGTCCCTATGTCTAGTAGTCCCTACGCTAGCTGAGTTAGACGATGCGATAGGAAGGGGTTTAAACTAGAAGGTTGGGTCGACTTTCCCTTATCAGCCACGTTAATCATGACTGCGGATTGTTTAGGTCCGACAACTTCTAGCTAGAGTCAAGATATTAGTTGGGCTATTCCCGAATTGACTCTTCTTCCTGGAGAAAAGTCGGGGCTAGAACCACTTGAAACAATCAGAGACTTTTCCTTATTGACCATGTTGATGGTAACTTCTGGGAGTTCGTCATCTCGAATGACCGATCTTCTTTTGTGGAAACGCCTTGATTTAGGCTTCGATGCTTTAGTATAGATCCTTTCAAATACCGAGACCCTTGGTTGAGCGGTCTTGGGGTAGCTACACGCTGATAATATTATCCTAATAATTTTGATACATGAACAATGATAGTCCGCTTCCCAGATACTTCTCTTTTGAGATTTATTTGTACCCCCAGCCCGATAGTATAACTCATTAGCATGATCACCGAAGCAACCTATCGTATGTTGGCACAACTTCCCAAGTATAACATTATCATCGTCAGACAAATACATTTCCTTCTTGGGATATAATGCTTTGTTAGCGTCTTCAAGAGTCACATGTTTGGAGCTACGCCTTTATGAGCGTGGACCCTCAATGGGCTCTTGGACTTCGACTCGTAGTCCAATGCAGTCGTTTACTAAAATTTTCCCTTTATGAGAAGGCTCCAAGTTGTTGCAAGGGTGTGTGCGACCGCCAGCTTGATGAGTTTCTCGGGGTTCCTTTACTGGGCCTAAGCGTTCTTTGACCAGAACTCTACCTTGATCCTCATGTAAAGGACCTAGGCGTTTCACCATTGCCATTTTGAATCGAGGTAAGTCCGTGTTGCTGTGGGACTTCACCAAAGGTACGGGATCAGTCGGAACAGGAACAGAATTCACTAGAGTCGAAAAAAAAGCATGGGACACCTCTTGGCTCGGCCCAGGCACGGGTCACCTTAGGGTGACTCGCACTTCATCGAGTCACCTCTGGGTGACCCGCAAGCTACAGGGTCACCTCGGGGTGACCCGTTGCTTTTTGGGTACCTTGGTATGACCCGCGCTTCGTGGTCTTTTTGGCCGTCGTTTCGGACTTTGGCCTCCAAGTTTGATGCAGTCTTGGTTGTTTCTTAGCTATGTCCTTCTTCTGCATCTTTGTGCCTTTTGCGCAAGAATTTGCGCGTGCACAAGCAGTGCGCGCCGTTTCTAGATGCGTTCCTCAAGAGTTGAATGGGTCCTTTTGTCTTGGATCCATTCACTTGTTGATGATTTGGAGGAGGGGGCGTTTGCTCACTGCTGGAACACTTGGCGCCTTCTGAGTTTCGGAGCTGCATCATAGCAGATCCTGTGAAAAGGCTCCAAAGCCTTGGCGAATTTGCGCGCGAGGCGTTGGTATTGCCTTTGGGGTGCCCTCTTTGATAGAATTATCGCGACTCCAGTGGCCATCTCCTTGATTGAGGAGTTTAGATTTGAAGCTTCAGCCGTATGGGTGTTGCAAGGTATGACCACAGCGGCTACGGGGACGTTGATCTTCTTGCGGTTGCAAGGTGTGGAGGATCTGGAGGAGGAGGTTGACAGATACTCCTCAAACTTGGCCTGGTCTAACTCGTACTTGACCTCTACATTAACCGGGATCCGGATCCGAGGTTGCGACACATCAGCCTTCGTAGAAAGGTTGTTGGCTCCCACTATGGTCGCTAGTATGTTTGGGTAAGAAATTATTTTCTTCATTGCATAAATTGTTACAACTTTGATCGTTATAATAAGTTAAAAAAGATTGGTCTTTTTATAAGACCTTTACACAATGAAAATAAAAATTACAATCTCCTTCAAACAACACACAGATCCTATTTATTAGTCTCTGTTTACGTGGGATCTTTTCCTGTGTCAGGGTTTATCCGTAGACTACATCGGATCGGATCCGGTTGACAAAATGATTAATCAGAGCTCTTACCACTACTAGAAACAGGACTTTTAGCGACGGAAAAAATAAAATTCCGTCGCCAAAAAACCGTCAGTACAGTGAGGGTAGCTAAAATCGTTTTTAGCGACGGATATTCCGTCGCTAAATTTCAGCGATGAAAAATTAGTGACGAATAATCCATCGCACTATTTTTTTTAAAAAAGAAAAAAAACATTAGCGACGGATTTTTCGTAGCTAAAATCACTTTTAGCTACGGCTATTCCGTCGCTAAAAAATATTAGCGACGAAAAATCAGTCGCTATAACTATTTTTTTTTAAAATAAAAAAATAAATAAGATGGATTTTCCATCACCATTAACATTAGCGATAGAAAATCCGTCGGTAATGTTTGTCCCCGTATCTGTTTTCTATCGCTAAAAGTCTATTTAGCAAAGGGCAATCCGTTGCTAAATATTTCCAATATATATTTAAAAATAATTTAAAATTAAAAAAACCTGTACAATAACATAATAAATTTAAAAACCTATTCAATCAGCAATATAATATTCATTATCACGTATATATAACATATATAATTTAATTAAAATATCCCAACATAATAAACATTGTTTATACATCACACACCATGATAAATATTGTTTATACAACACACTCCTCTTTCATTGTTTTTAAAGGTAAAAAACAAATCAGTCCTCCTGATCATCATCATCATCCTCCTCATCACCAGCTCCACCTAGTCTAGAAGTCCCGGCCTGCAAATATAAATCAAACATTAACAACATGGCATGATATTCAAGTATAGCAATAAGAGAGAGTACCATGGCATATATTCTTATGTATTATACGCACGCACGCACAATTTTTACAACAACGCATGCACACACCCTAACCTCGCAAGGAAAACTACTCCTACCTAATAGCAAGATAGAGAGAGGTCTTAGCCCAATACGCGTACATGCACATACGCGTACACGCACAATTTTCTCACCATTCACGCATGTACGCGTACATGCTCATACGCGTACTGCATATACACGTATACGCACACACGCATGCACATGTACACACGTGCACGCATGCACACACGCATACACGCGTGCATGCACGTACGCATACATGCACGCATACACGCATGCATGCACGCACGCATACAGGCGTGCACACATGCCCAATACTACCATCACTATGCACGTACGCACCATCAAAACCACCATCACATAAAAATATTATACGTATATATTTTGGGCTTTGTGTTAGGGTTAGAGTTAGGGTTTGTATGTAAAAGTGTGTATCGATGTGTGTGATATCATTTAGTCACATGGCATATTCATAACTAAGTAAGAATTAAATATATTTAATTCATTTAATTTAAAAAAGTAAAGTATATAAATTACCTGATCCGCCATAAATCGTCTCTTATATGCCTCCTGAGCCTCCTGAGACTGAGTCGACATGAACTGTGTGAACTCTAATTGTTGCTGCTCCCGGCGCCTCCGTTCTTCCTCCGCAATCCGCTGATATGTTGTTTGCTGTGACTGTCAATCTTCAATCACTTTCATCCGCTGCTCCATCGAGTCTTGATATGAACTGCTTCCTGGTGTTCCTGATGGTGTTGCAGACTCGTAGGTGCTACTAGACTCGTGTGGCTTCTGCTCGGATCCTCTCCACTGGTATCTGTTCTTCCTACTCGATCCAATGGCCGTCTCGATGATGGAGTCCTCCTCCTCTTTACTTACCCGGGCCGAAGTGCTAGAACCGACCTGAGACTGAGATATTTGCTCTTGTACCTTGGCATGTAATTTCTCTGCGATATATCAAAACAACCAGGGCAAGTCAACTTTTTAATGATGCATTGTTATGAAATTGAATATACAAATGAATTGCTACTTACAGCCAGATCCTTGTTCTTCGCCTTCTTCTCTTCATCAGCATAATTTGGACTCCAAGAAGTCAAAATACAATCTGCAAAATGTCCGAGATCTCCCCTTCCCTATTTTATTCAAATATATTATTAACCCATAACACATAAAGTATACTCAAATTGACAATTTATAAGCTAATATATTATATACCTCAAGCTCCAATTGATGATAATGCTGGCTAAAGGACCTGGAGCCCCCGTGATGCTCGTAACTACGGGGAGCGTTGTGGTTCCTCCTTGCTATTTCAGCTTGAGCCTAGAAGACAATGTCAAATCAGGAAAATATAGAAATTCAGCATATAAAATGAAAAAATGTACGATAATAATACCTGGATTTCAGCCGTGTCCCATTAATCACAAAGTGCCAAAAATTCTACTCCATCTACGCGCTCGTTAAGATGCCAGAAGCGCTCCCAATCATTTGTTATTTGAACAAAATACTTTTTCTTCACCTCAGATCACCACCTCTTGAACGATAGATTGATTTGCGTGAAGCAGTAAGTCCAGGAACAAATGTTATCGTCAAGGAAGAAAAATCACTTCAGCATATAAAAAAAGAGATACAAATCAGTGTATTAAACATAATAATAAACTAATAACTCCAAATGATGAAAATCTAAATAAATGACTTACACATATATATCTCTAACAAGCCACCAGTGCATCAATTCGTTGTGATTTCCATGTCAAAAAAAGATTAAAGAAATCATGTCTCCTGGCTAAAGCGGTAAGAAAATTATTAAAAACATTGGCAAATGCCCTGACAGGCACTCCGTGCTCCCATCGGATCACGACCCTCCGATGAATATCAGGGATGAGGTTCTGTGGCTTGGTAGCACTGCGGCCGTGCCTAGGAGGTCGCCCGGTACCTGCGAAACAATAAAAATCGGGTGGCATATAAATCAATCCATACCCATAATAAAAAGTAAAATAATAACCAATAAGCTATAAAAATCTATTCACACCTTTCAGTTCGATGCATCTACGCCTTGCTTGTTCGTACCTTCGCTGCGCGATAGGTCGCAAAGCATGATAAGATTCCTAATCCCCCTTCACCTTGGCCGGGTCGTGGACTCGCTGATCTAGAATAGAATCTGGTGGTAGTGGCGCAGCTTTTACAGCTACACTATACGGCTCATATCTCCGCTCCTCCAATACATCTGCAAGCAGAGGTGGCGGGGGCAACAGTATCTCAGCATGCTGTGTAGGATTAGCATGTGCCTCCGCATCATGTGAAGCATCTCCGCTACTTGTGTCCTGTGGTGGCGAGTCATGTGTAGCATCTTTGTGTTCTGTGTAGGAAATGTTAAAAAAATAATGTTAGGCTCACATTAATAGTTTATAGAAATGTATAGATATAACAAATAAATAAAAATACCTGACGTAGAGGCATGTGCGTCGCCTCTAGAATGTCTTCCAAAAAGTCTCTCAAGCGCTTTCTTATGTAGTCCTTTTGTGATCTATACTTTGAAAATATAATGAGCATCCAACAAAAGCATATAATACAAATAATTAATAAATAACACATGGTAACCAGTCAAACAGATAATGTAAAGGTAATACTATAATACATGACACAAACTGGCACATGATAACCAGTCAAACAGATAATATAAACGCAATACTATAATACATGACACAAACTGATACATGATAACCAATCAAATAGATAATATAAAAGCAATACTATAATACATGACACAAACTGATACATTATTATGATGATGTTGAGGCTCTACTCTACGACCGTGTGTGATTAGCCTTAGACCGTGTGCGTGCCGACAAAATGACTGTTCTTATAGTTTTATTGACTCCGTTGCAGACTAGTTTTTTACCTTTACGCCTTAGCTCACAAATAATCGCAGGTACATCAGGGCGTGCTAGTGCAATTTCAACCATCAGATTATTTTTTTGTGTCAAGAAAAACTCAACAACTATTTCGTCGGCCAAGATAAGCTCCTCATTGTGATCTTCATCAGACAAAGCTTTATGAATGTAGGCTCTAGGCAGATTCTTAAGGACAACCCATTCGTCATTTTTCATTATATCTTTGACATAAAAGCACTGTTTGGCGTGAGCTTAAGGACAACCCATTCGTCATTTTTCATTATATCTTTGACATAAAAGCACTGTTTGGCGTGAGCAGCTAACATGTACTTTTGTCATTTTTCATTATATCTTTGACATAAAAGCACTGTTTGGCGTGAGCAGCTAACATGTACTTTTTATTTTGATATATTTCCTTGTTAAGATTAACGAGTGTGTAATCGTAGTCATCCTTCGTCTTTTTCAGCTCACACCAATGAACCTTAAACATCACATGTCTGACTTCCTTATTAAGCCCATAGAAAATCTCCACGATGTCTTCTACCTAACCATAGCAATAGAATTCACCTTGTATCGGATTTAGATCTTTTGAACTAGCGTATAACAGTTGCGAAAATAAGCAGAACACACCACTGTTTTGCGTTTGCCGTCTCTCTTCGAAACCGATGGTGTTAAACCTAAATCCGTTGACGCAGTAGCCTCCATAATACTTAACCACGTTAGAAGGACCTCTGGCATATAAACATACTTTCTCAGAAAGGTTAACCCCATTCGTAATCCGTAGCTCAACCTTTAAGAAATAAAACAAATAGTTTAAATATCTGGTGGTAGGCACGTATATTTGATATACTAATTAGATATGTAAAAAAGATCCTACGTCACCCTTCATCCATGCAGGGAATTGTCGAGAGTGTGTGTCCATAACTCTTTTATTTTTTGTTCTGCATTTAAAAGTTGTTTGGACATATCGGATGTGAAGCCTAGAATAGAATCATTTATAACGGTTAAATAGAGATAATTATTGTGATGTAATATGATCTAATTCAAACGGCTAAATACTTACGTCGCATATATGTTAAATGTAGTATCATTGCTCAGGATATATGTGTGGGCTTGATCTAGCTCCATTCTGGGGAATCTAGTGTCCTCCCCACGATCATCATAGAATGTTCTGTCAATTATTCATTGGGGACGGTTAAGCCTTGTCTTCACACCCCGCAAGTAACGAGAGATGAAATTCAAACTCTCATTACTTATGTAGTTATCTGCGATCGACCCTTCTGGACATGCACGGTTATGCATCAGTTGTTTCATGAAACCCAAATACCTACAAGCATATAGTTTCATGATATGTGATAAAATAAAACTAAGTAACGGAATTTGACTAATATGCATTGAACATTATAATAATAAATACCTCTCCATAGGGTACATCCAGCGATATTGAACTGGTCCTGCGATGCGGGCTTCATATGCTAAATGTATTATGAGATGCCCCATGACCGGAAAGAACGAGGGTGAAAATAGAATTTCCATTTTACACAATGTATTGGCTACACGTCCCTCTAATTCTTCAAACTCCCTGACATCAATCACCTTGGAGAATAACTGCTTGAAGAAACCGCAGAATTCTAATACCACCATCGTGAGTTCCTTCTTAGCATGTCGTAACACAACCAGGAGAAGTTGATGTAATAGAATATGATGGTCATGTGTCTTGAGTCCCAAAATTTTTCTGTCCTTAATATGCACATTTGTTGAAATGTTTGAAACATAACCATCCGGTGTCTTCACAGACTTTAGAAATAAACACATATTGTGGATCTCATCCTTCGACAGTGTGACACGGGAGACTGGGAGTTCAAACTTTCTGACACCCTTATCTATAGCTTGCATCTTAGGACGAATGTTAAATTCTGCTAGGTCTCGACGTGCCCTTAAGTCATCTTTCAATTTTTTTTCCGTCCTGCAACAAAGTGTTCAAGATATTCTCGCATATGTTCTTCTCGATGTGCATGACATCCAAGTTGTGACGCATATGTTCTTCTCGATGTGCATGACATCCAAGTTGTGACGTATTTTTAAACTTCTCCAATATGACAACTGATAAAATATGCTGAATTTTGATGACATCCAAGTTGTGACGTATTTTTAAACTTCTCCAATATGACAACTGATAAAATATGCTGAATTTTGACCATCCATGCGGAAGTTCAATGCCCTTAGAGACACGCTTATGCGACTTGACTCTGCGATGCTTATGTTCTTTTGAATTGCCTTTGAGAAATAGCTTACCCTTTCCCTTTCCCCTCCAATTTTTCTTCAATATTTTTCTGCTAACCCCAAATAGATTTTCTTTGTTGAATCTTTTCTTTCCAAATATTCTTCTAGGTAGTGGATGTAGAAGTACAAATATTTCTTCCCCGGTCAGCCTTGGTGGTGCCGGTTAATTTTCTGGATTGCCGTCGAACTTTTCTATTAACTTTTTAAAATTGTACCCTGTAGGCAACCATCTTCTGTGTTGCCAATAATAGAACTTACGGCTGTATTTCAGAAACTTTCCCTCATAGTCTGACATGCAAACCGAACAAGCAATCTAACCCTTCGTCGACCATCCAGATAGGTTAGCATATGCTGGAAAGTCATTAATTGTCCACATGACCATTGCACGCACACAGAAAGACTCCTTACCATAAGCATCATAAATGCTAACACCTTCTTCCCAAAGAAGCTTCAGGTCGTCAATAAATGGTTGGAGGAAAACATCGATGTTATTTCTAGGAGAATATCTTCCAAGGATCAAGAGTGACAGTATCATGTACGGTTGCTTCATGCACATCGACGGCGGTAGGTTGTATGGTGTTAGCAACTCTGGCCAGGTAGACCAAGCGGAGCTCATTAATCCAAACGGATTAAATCCATCACTAGCAAGCCCCAACCTCAGGTAGACCAAGCGGAGCTCATTAATCCAAACGGATTAAATCCATCACTAGCAAGCCCCAACCTAATATTCCGAGACTCCTTACCAAAGTCGGGGGATTAAATCCATCACTAGCAAGCCCCAACCTAATATTCCGAGACTCCTTACCAAAGTCGGGGTATATACTATTGATGTGCTTCCATGCTTCACCATCAGCAGGATGTCTCAGTTTCTCGTCCTCTTTGCAGTCGGTCGAATGCCATCGCATATTCTCAGCCAGCTCGACAGACATAAAAAACCTCTGCAGCCTAGGAATAATTGGAAAATATAGAAAAACCTTCACGGGGATTCTGCTCTGCTTATTGGATGAACCACCTTCAGATGTGCCCGTATGTTCTTTCCAGCGTGATACATGACACATCATACATTCCTCTAGAGCTTCATTACCCTTATTGTACAGGATGCAGTCATTAGGACATACGTCTATCTTCTTGTAATCACGCCCCAACGTATCAATAATCTTGTGACCATCGTAAGAGGTTGCGGGAATGCTCTTCTCACCGCTTGGAATAACTTTCCTGAGCAAATCTAATAACAACTCAAAATGTGTAACAGCCATCCCACTGAGTGTTTGGATATGAAGAAGCCGCAGCATAAAAGAAAGCCTTGTGAACTCCTTGCATCCCTCGTATAACGGTGACTCGTTTTCTTCAACAAGTCTCATCAATCGGTCTACATCTTGAAACATATCAGTAGTGTTGACATCACTCGAAGATGGCGTTGTAAGAATATCTTCCAACATATCAGTCGTGTAAACTGTCGGATTGTCGACATTAGTGAACTCTTCCTCTAATTACATCACCGGGACGCCTTCACCGTGATGATTCTAAAATACATAAGAGCTATCAAATCCATTGATTGACAGATGGAAACTTACGTCACTCCTAGTGAGCATTTTACCATTCCTGCAATTCTTGCAAGGACAGAAAATCGACCCGCTCAGCGACCGTAGAGGGTTGGTGTCAGAGTAGGTTAAGAAGGCTTCTATTCCATCCTTGTATCGGGTGTCTAGATGCCTCCGATCATGTGGTATGCACATGAACGATTTGTCAGCAACTGTCCGCATCTAGAATTTAAAAATTAATGGAAGTGAGCATATCCCTACATATATCATTTTGATTTAGAATAAATGTGTGTGACCGGCTGTCAGAGGAAAGCTTCTATCCTATTAGGTATGTAAACGTGACGTGTATATGTATTTACGTGTGATCAAGTGTACTATCATTTCGTCAAAATTTGTAAGGAGAGGACCCAAATTACTATAGAAGACGGTCTTCAATAAGGTTAAGAATGTTGCGCGCAGCGAAAATTTCGACAGCACCTCGGCAGCATAACAAAAGAGTCAGGTCGCAATAGGAATTTCTGTTTCACAAAGGAAACAAGAACCTTAAGCAAAATATCTCAACAAAGTGGGATATTAACTCTTCCTCTCATCAGTTCTAGGACTGACCTGTCGAGGGAAACTAAATATGCTATTACAAATCACAAAATAGCGAGACAAAATGTTTTGCAAAAAAAAAAAAGATCTAGTTTAATGATTTTTTATAGATGTGTATAGGGGAAAGGGTCTATTAATAATTAAGTCTATATTGAGAACTTCTCTACATTATCAATAAAGGAATTGGAGTTCCATGTTAAAACCCATTTTGGTTATTATTATTAATTTAATTAGAACTTTACAACATGTTTCTTTTGGTCACTTTAACTGAATTATGTTGATAATGTACATCATCTGACTATAGCATTAGATTATAATTGTAAAAGCCTCTGGTATTATTAATAGACCCTATTGTTATAAAGGTCTTGCCAACTATAAACTTTCTCAGCAAATTAATAGGCGATGTAAATAATATTCAATACTTCTATAATATCCTATGGGCTGGGAAGGAAACTGAGCCGATTGGACCCAATTACTCGTTAATTGCTATCCCTACCCAATATTCCAGCAACATGAAGGATTAGCAGTGAACAATTCTACTAATTAGCATTTCATCCAACAACTTTATGAAATAATACTACTGATTAGCATTCCAGCAACAAGAAATAGATAAAATAAGGAGAAACGAAGCATAAGACGGTACCAAATAACATACAACAGACATATGAGGATAGATGTTTATAACACGTTAGTCTACTGAATATGAACCGTCTCATACATCAACATGCAATAAACTTATAAAATAAAATTATCATATTGTAAAGAACTACAAGTAGCACTTGCTAAAAGAAAAGAGCTAAACATAATAACAAACTGTGCATCTTAAAAGTCTTTTAAGTTTTCTGATTATTTTAGTTAATTATCATACTATAATTTGGATGGTCAGCATTGACGTGTAGTGCGAGCCTCGTAGAAAATCAAAGATCAAGTGGTGACCTCAATTGTTTATATAACTTATTGACTTGTTATCATACAATATCATCTTAGAAATTATGAATAAAGGTTATAAACAACTACTAAAAAGATCGAAAATAGTAGAACAAATTACTAGTGATCAGGTGACATAAAACTACCCAGAAAGAGATGTCAGGTGCAAAACTCAAAACTTCGAACAAGATGAGATGAGATTAACAATAATTTTGACTTTACATGCCATAATAGCAATTAACAAAGAAATAATAAATAAATAAGCAAAACTTCAAATAGGCCTCAACAGTGAATAACAAGAGACATAGTACATGCCAAAATCTCCTTTCAAACTTTCATGTAACTGGCCCAGTGATTAACACCTAAACTACTCAAAACATATTTGCTACAAAATTTATCAGTATCTACTCAATATGCTACTCAAACAAATATATACTTAGCCAACACCTCATACTTCACACACAACGACATGCAAGTATTAATTAGACAAAATTTTAGGATTGAGACACATGCCAAAATCTCCTTTCAAGTTGCATGGATCGGAGAAATCCGCTGAGAGGATCGCTTCTGTTTTAACCCTCTGATCACTAGGTCATGTCTTTAATCCAGATGAAGAGGAAATACATGAGCTAGCTATGAATTAATTATTCTTTTAGGTTCTTCTGATATTAACCTTTTAAATCTTTAGTATCTTGAAGTAGCCCCCTTAAATCACTGAAATTATCAAGAGGTCTCAGATTCATACATCTCGGCTATTACTTTTGACTGGAGAAATTAATTTGAAGAAGAATTGGGATATTAATAGAAATTTTAATAATATAATGACTAATTTTCAAACAACTTATAAGAATCAAGGGATCTAGTCTTAGTTTCAAGAAGTTCAAAAATGCTGTGAAATATTCTAAGAAAAGACCAAAATAATACTTCTGATAGGAGAAATTAGAGAGCTTGCATAGAAATTAGAGAGCTTGAGAGAAAGAGAGATTGAGGGAGGAGAGAGTACCTTGAGAGAGTGAAAGAGAGAGGGAGGCAGCGACTCGTCAATACCTTGAGAGAGTGAAAGAGAGAGGGAGGCAGCGGCTCGTCGGTAGGCGCGACGGGAGAACAGCGATGTTCTCATGTGAGGCGGCGCGAGGGTCAGGCGCCTGTGAGAGAAATGGAAAGGGGGAGAGGTTGCTGGGATGAAGAGATAGAGAGGGAGGAGGAAAATAGGAAAGTGAGAGAGCGGGGAAATGGGAATTGAGAGAGGGACTCTCGGGGCGGTTCTGGCGGTGCCGCAAATTTTTTGGGCACGCCCGTGCCTAATTTTTTTCCCAACTATCTTTTTTAGCGACGGCACTTCTGTTGATAAAATTCCATTGGTACAATAATGGCGACAGACATTTTCCGTCGCTAAACATGATTTTTCCGTCGACAAAATTAGTTTTCCGACGGAATAATAACAACGGAAATTTTCGTCGCTATAACATGACTTATAGCGACGAAAATTTTCATCGCCACAAGGCCGTCGGCAAAACCCGGTATTCTAGCAGTATACTTCACAAAGGAAGTAATCGCTGAAGTGATATTCTTGACCAAACGAGATTACGACTCTTCTCGAGATTAAGTCCAAGTCTGATCTCAAGTAATGGGGAATGGGGCTTCAGATCTTTCAAAATCCACTCTTTATGAACATGATATTGCCAAGGTCTAGCTAGCCTCTTCTGAAATTCGTGGGGGTTGACTCACAAAACTAGCAGCACCTCGCCCTCTTGATTAAAATTCGCCCCCCTTGTGAATGGGGCTCTAGGTTTATATTTATAGGGCCTTAGATGCGGTTATTTGGATGAGAATGATGGATTTGGTCATATCTTCAGTTAAAAATGGTTTAACCATATTTGGATATGATATCAAGTCAGTTGGGATGCTGTGGAATGAACAAATCCCGAGAAATATCAACAAAATTGTAAAAAAACGCGTTTTGGGTAGTTGGATGCACGATAGACCACGGTGTTCCGCGTGGGCGCGGGACAGTAAAGGTTGTCCCGGCCTTTGTGCGGGACAGCCAAGCTGTCCCGGCCTGGTTGCGGGATAGCCATGGCTGTCCCGGCTTTGGCCAGGTTAGCTGGCCTTGATGAGCTTTTTGGTACGGCTTGGCTGCCAGGGGGATTCTCTGGGTTGGTCTTGTTCCGTTGTTCCGTTATTTTGCCTATTTTGTTGAGTTGTACGCTTGGCCAACTTGCTTCATGCGCTAATTGGATTCTTTACGGTTTTAGATAATCCCGTTTGGACTTAGAAAATGACGTCCATTGTCTTCTCTTTGTCTCGAACTGCGTGTGAATACCTAGGTATTTTTAGACGCCTACAATCTCTAGGAGAAATTTTGTATTTATTTAAGATGAGTATATGATCATTCTGATTCTCCTTATCTTTCATGAATTGTAATAAATTATTTAAAAATAAATTAAGTTGTCATTTTATATTACTCACCTTCTTATAAGTTTATGAAGCTCATAGCTTAGATATGAGTATTATTGCAGATATTGTATTCTTCTAGCGCCTTTAGCTAAATTTTTGATGTTGTTTGACGTTAGATAGATATGAATTATTTTTTTAAAATACAATCAATATGAGTGCATAATATGTATAAGTTATTCTCAGACCATATTTATAATTTTCTGAAACTAGAGAGTAATCATTTTGATAAATCATTTAGTAATTAGGAAGATGTAAAAAGAGTACAACATTAGATTTTGGAATTGATCACATAATTTATATTTTCTTTCTTGATTGAATTTGCACATTCTAACTTAGAGAATTCTTAAAAAAAGTTCTGGAATATTTATAATACTCGGTCGCCGGATAAACAATAGGTGGAAGTAAACAATAGGTGAAAGTGATTTTTTCATAACTGAACAAAATTCTTACTAACTAGATAAAACCTACCATTTTTCTTTGATGAATTCAAGAATATATATTTTTATTAATAATTATAGGTTTTTTTTCGTATTGGTCCCTTACATCATTAATATTTTAAAATTATATTTTTAAATTACTAATTAATCTTAAATTATTAATATTTTAATGCTTTAAAGATCACTATTTTTTGGAAGATAAAATGTAAAAACCACACATGGAAATATCCAAAAAAAATTAATATATTATGATATTTATATAGGTTTTGGCAACCATGTTATAGTAAATAAATAAACTTAAAGTAAATAATTATGGTATTTGATCACGTGTAGTGCAGTACACGTGCATTCCACCTAGTATCTATTAAACAATAAGACAATTATAATTTGCAAAAATGATTTCTCCATTGCTTAACCGTGTTGCATATAAATTTGAAACCTGGCCCATGGATTAATATTGACACACGTAAATTTCAGACGAATATATAAATATTTACTTGAAATAGAAATGTTCTTTTTCTTTGAATAAATTAAGATACTCTCGATTCCATCATTCGATGTTTGATTTTGAAGAAAAAAAGTGGGACGACACAAATTGACTTACGTGTGTGAATGGACGCATGCTGTTGAGTGAATTCACAAGGAGCCGAAATTAAGGGTTTGTACTTATATTTTCCATTGGTTAAAGGTAATGAATTCTGGGGACAGGGACACTTGCCATATAATTATCTTAAGCTTAATTATTGAGTTTATTAGCAAAGAAAGATTTTCTTCGAGATTTTGCTCGAGTGTGGACTCTTGACAACTTGTTCTTAAACAAGTTTATTTTTTTTTAATTTTAAGAAAGAAACCATTTTTTTTTCAGTTGGGTTTAGATTAATGGTTTCATTTGTTAGGAATTACAAGAAGTAGATGAATGGTATCGTACGAGGACATGATTGAAACCAACTATAGATCAATTCTAGTGTTGACCACCAACACATGCATAGCAATCTACTTGGGTGAAATTAATAAATACAAGCTTCTGAAAGAACTTTAATTTCTTTCTGTACTTCTTTAAAAAATAAAAACAAAACTCTCTTTATTGATAATTCTTTGTGTTGGTTTACTAGTGAAGTTGTTAAATATAGTAAATATCTTGTAAAGGCAATGTATATTGTCAACCGTATAATTAGCCTCCTATTCTATAGCCTAAAATCATGTAAATCATTAGTTTCCTGATAGGTACCTGATATGTAGCGTATATCATTAGTTTCCTGATATGGAGCCTAAGATTATGCTACAATCTTGTGTATATATTCTGACGATTGATAATGAGAGAGGACACCAAGAAAACAATCTTTCATGGTATCAGAGCTGTAGGGTTTTCTTCTTCTCGATCTCTTTCCCCTGCGCTACTCTGATCTTTCCGCCCTTATTCTTCTTCTATTTTCTTCCCTGTCGTTTGTCTTTCTCCGGCAACGATGTCTCAATCTAAAAATTTTCACCCAGCTCTTGCTGTCTCCAACATTAGGAATCATGTTCCTATTATTCTCGAGATGGAAAACGTGCAATACTCAACATGGGCGGAGTTGTTCAAGGTTCATGCACGTTCGAACAAGGTTCTCCATCACATCATACCTCCTCCGGAAGACAAAGCGAAGGCCACGGTCGAGGAGGAGGATGCCGACATGTGGGCTACTCTTGATGCCACGGTCTTGTCGTGGATTTACGCCATGATATCTAATGACCTTCTACAAACCATACTTGAACCTGATGCTACGGCAATGGAGGCTTGGAACCGTTTACGTGACATTTTCCAAGACAATAAGCATTCCCGTGCGGTCACTCTTGAGCAGCATTTTTCAACCACCAAGATGGAAAATTACCCCAATGTCTCGGCATACTGTCAACGGCTAAAGTCCTTGGCCGATCAATTGAAGAACGTCGGGGCTCCGGTGTCTGAGAGTCGTTTGGTGCTTCAACTTGTCTCTGGTCTCACTACTCCGTACCGTGGTGTGGGTACAATGATCCGACAAAGTGATCCCCTCCCTCCTTTTTATCAAGCCAGGTCCATGCTTACTCTTGAGGAATCAGGCTTAGCTAAGGAGGCGGCAATGGCGTCCGATTCTGCTATGGTCGTTGCTCCGAATGAGGACGATGGCTCCCCCTTTGTTCCCTCTCATTCGGGACAGGGGAGGGTTCAACAACATTCTGGCCGAAAACAGCAACAGAATGGCCGAAAAAATTCAGGCGGCCGCGGCAATGGCAAGCAGAACAGGGGCGGCAATGGTGGTCGTTCCGGCAAGGCTGGCCCGCAAGGACGGCCACAGCAACAGAGTCCATTCTGGGGGTGGGGTCCGTTTCCTAACTGGGGGTGGTCTTCGTGGGCTACTCCCCCCTGCCCTATGCCTACCCAAGGATGGGCTCGCCCACCTACTGCCACCTTTGGGCCTGGGGTGTTGGGTCCACGACCCCCGCAACAAGCATATCAGGCTTTCACTGCTCCTGTGGCTCCTTCTGTCAATGGTCAGACTGGTTCATATGTGCCTACAGACATTGCATCGGCTATGCACACCATGACTCTAAATCCACCCGATCCTACTTGGTATATGGACACCGGCGCTACATCACATATGACCTCGTCAAATGGTAATCTCTCGTCTTATTTTAATTTGAGCAATCATAATTCTGGTATTATAGTCGGAAATGGTCATTCGATTCCGGTTAGTGGCTATGGTCATACATGTTTGCCCTCTCCTAATCCTCCCTTGTCATTAAAAAATGTTCTTCATGCTCCCAAAATAATCAAAAATCTAATTTCTGTTAGAAAATTCACGACTGATAATTCTGTTTCGGTTGAATTTGATCCTTTCGGTTATTCTGTGAAGGACTTTCAGACGGGGATGCCTCTACTGAGGTGTGATAGTCAGGGTGACCTATATCCTCTCAAATCTATCCACAATCAAACTACTCCATCACCCTTTGCAGCCATCTCTTCCTCACTTTGGCATGATCGACTGGGCCATCTGGGTGCTCCTGTGTTAGATGCTCTTCGGGTCAATAAAATCATTGAGTGTAATCGAAACACTAATTCGAGTCTTTGTCGTTCTTGTGTGTTCGGCAAACATATTAAGTTGCCTTTTTCTTCTTCTTCGTCGAGTACTTCTTTACCGTTTGATATTATTCATAGTGATATTTGGACTTCACCTATTCTGAGTTCTGCAGGGCATAGATATTACGTGTTATTTTTGGATGATTTTTCTAATTTTTTGTGGACAGTTCCTTTGGGTCACAAATCAGAAGTTTATGAGAAGTTTATGATTTTCCGGGCTCATATTGTTACCCAATTTGAACGTAATATCAAAACTATGCAATGTGATAATGGGAGGGAATTTGACAATGGACTTTTTTGGGATTTCTGTAAGGAAAATGGTATGTATTTCCGTCTTTCTTGTCCTCACACCTCTCCTCAAAATGGGAAGGCCGAACGGAAAATTCGGTCAATCAATAATATCACTCGTACTCTTCTCTCTCATGCATCCCTTCCCCCTTCCTTTTGGCATCATGCATTACAAATGGCAACATATCTTCTTAATATTCTTCCGAGCAAACTTTTGGGAAATAAGTCTCCTCTTCAAATTTTATATCAAAGGGTTCCCTCATATTCTCATCTTCGGGTTTTTGGGTGTCTATGTTATCCTCTTATTCCTTCCACTAAAATCCATAAATTGCAGCCTCGATCCACTCCTTGTGTCTTCTTGGGTTTTCCACCTAATCATCGTGGTTATAAATGCTATGATTTGTCATCCCGCCAAATTATCATAAGTCGTCATGTCATTTTTGATGAGCATGTCTTTCCCTTTGCATCACTGCATTCCCCTTCGTCATGTACATATGATTTTTTGGATAGTGGTCTCTCTTCTTATGTATTAGATCACCTTCAACAATCTGCTGCTCCTCTTCCCACATCGCCAGCCCAGGCCCACACTCCTCCCCAACCGGATCCACATCCGGTCTCCCCTGGCCCAGGCCCAGCAGCCCCCCCCTCCCCACGCACTCCTACTTCCGCATCTCCCATCTCTTCTACTACAATTCCTACTCCCCTTCATGCCTCACGCACGGCTCAACCTTCACCAGGCCCTGTCATCGCTCCTCCTTCCAATACTCCTCTTCCTAAGCCCACTATGGTCACCAGAAGTCAGCATGGTATTTCCAAACCCAACCCAAAATACCAAGCATTACACACCACAGTTTCGAAGTCCCCTTTGCCTCGAAACCCAATCGCTGCACTTCGTGACCCAAATTGGAAAATGGCCATGGATGATGAATATCATGCTCTTATGAAAAATAAGACGTGGGATTTGGTGCCCCGACCTCCTGGTGTTAATGTTATTCGGTCTATGTGGATTTGTACTCATAAATTTAAATCTAACGGTGATTTTGAGAGGCATAAAGCCCGTCTTGTAGGTGATGGGAAAACTCAACAAGTTGGCATTGATTGTGGGGAAACTTTTAGTCCGGTTGTCAAACCGGCAACTATTCACACTGTTCTCAGTCTTTCTCTTTCGAAGGCATGGCCAATTCATCAATTGGATGTCAAGAATGCCTTCCTTCATGGTGAGCTTCAAGAAACAGTATACATGCATCAACCAGTGGGGTATAGGGATCGTACCCATCCAAATTATGTTTGCCTCTTGCGTAAGTCTTTGTATGGGCTTAAGCAAGCTCCCAGAGCTTGGTATAAGCGCTTTGCTGATTATGTTACGTCTATTGGCTTCACTAATAGTCGGTGTGACAACTCACTGTTCATTTACAGCAAGGGGTCAGAAATGGCTTATATTTTATTATATGTTGATGACATTATTCTTACTGCTTCGTCTCATGCTCTCCGGTGCTCTATTATGGATCTTCTCAGTTCCGAATTTGCTATGAAGGATCTTGGTCCATTGAATTATTTTTTGGGCATTGCGGTGACTCGACATAAGGGTGGTATGTTCCTTTCTCAACGCAAATATGCCGAAGAAATAATTGAACGTGCCGGAATGACCTCTTGTAAATCATCGGCTACTCCGGTTGACACCAAATCCAAGATTAGTGCTACATCTAGTGCTCCCTTTGATGATCCTACTCTGTATCGGAGTCTAGCAGGGGCTCTACAATACCTCACCTTCACGAGGCCGGATATCTCGTATGCCGTCCAACAGATTTGTCTCCATATGCATGATCCACGGATGGACCATATGTCTGCTCTCAAACGGATTATTCGATATGTTCAGGGTACTTTAGATCATGGCCTACATTTGTATCCATCGTCTTTTTCCTGTCTGGTATCTTACACTGATGCCGATTGGGGTGGGTGCCCTGACACGAGGAGATCTACATCTGGTTATTGTGTATTTTTGGGGGACAACTTGGTCTCTTGGTCGTCTAAGCGTCAACCCACATTATCTCGTTCTAGTGCCGAGGCTGAGTATCGTGGGGTGGCGAATGTGGTTTCTGAGTCGTGTTGGCTTCGAAACCTTCTCTTAGAGTTGCATTGTCCGATTAAGACAGCTACTTTGGTGTATTGTGACAATGTCAGTGCTATTTATTTGTCGGGTAATCCAGTTCAACATCAACGTACAAAGCATATAGAATTGGAAATCCATTTTGTCCGAGAGAAGGTTGCACGAGGACATGTCCGCGTTCTCCATGTCCCCTCCCGTTATCAAATAGCCGATATTTTCACTAAGGGTTTGCCACGGGTGTTATTTGAAGATTTTCGGGACAGTCTCAGCGTTCGTAAACCTCCCGTTTCAACTGCGGGGGAGTGTTAAATATAGTAAATATCTTGTAAAGGCAATGTATATTGTCAACCGTATAATTAGCCTCCTATTCTATAGCCTAAAATCATGTAAATCATTAGTTTCCTGATAGGTACCTGATATGTAGCGTATATCATTAGTTTCCTGATATGGAGCCTAAGATTATGCTACAATCTTGTGTATATATTCTGACGATTGATAATGAGAGAGGACACCAAGAAAACAATCTTTCAGAAGTCCCACCGAAATTAGTGGGTAGATTACGCATATGGGTATAACCTAGTTAGACTAGATTATTATTTCTCTTTTACCCTATAAATAAGAAAAGGGTTACATGAAGGGATATAGAAAAAATACACGGTAAAACTCCTTAAAGTCACCATCTCTTTTCCTGTTCGAGTTCATGTTAACACGGTAATTGTAGGTTGACATGCGAAGGTTTCTTGCCGTATTAAATGTGTGGCCACCCTCCGGCTGTTTGATCAAAATGCACATGATGATTCTACATTAAAGATTAGTAAGGTAATTCCTAGACTATGATTTACAATTACTAGATGTATATGCTAGGAATTCTTTATTTTTAGTTGTGTACAATCTAGCTGTAGATTATCCTATTCCATGCATGTAGTCATCCGAATTTTACACCCTTATACATGAGTACATTTATTTACAAATAATAGAAGAATTTATACAGAAAGTCTAAATATTAGGTTGGCAATATGAAAAAGTATATATATATAAATAGATAAAATACTGAGTACATGAGATATGGATGAGATATGGAGTAATGAGAATATATATAAGAATATACAAAAATATATATTCTGCTTTATCAATGTTCCTTCCAACGCATGATGTACGAGCCTTGACAATGACCAACGACAACAATAATGTGCAACATGAGTCCAGGGGAATCGATGGAGAAAAGAAAAACCCAATAATTATAGAATTGGTTTCGTAATACTAGAAACAAGAGCAATTATATAGGATAACTCAATGTCGATGAGATTAACAAGGAATAGGAATTTTCGTACATCAATAGAGAAAATCTTTGTTGCACCGATATCAAATGGCGATGGATAGAAATCCTTGTACATTCATGGAGAAAATATTAGTGGTCAATAATGATGCATAAAGAGAAACTCTTATTGTGAATGATATTTCAATAGAGAATACTTGACATCGAGCGTGTGAGAAAGAAAAATCTTGAATTAAGAAAATAGACATAAGTCGATCCAAAATATCGAATGTGAAAGCAATATATTTTTCAGTGAGAGCTTGACATAAGAACCATATGTCATACCTCATGTCCCAGCTACAGATACGGGCATGCAACTCGACTGAGAGTATGTACATGAGAACTAGATCAAATGGGGCCTCATGCACATGCTTAAACTTCATCTGTCTAAACTGTTGTGGTAAAATAGTAATTATGTAGTTGAAGTGGGAAAAATGATAAAAATTAACTTCTAGTCAGACTGCCTCAAGTCAAGGTGATCCAACAATATATCACTGAGCACTTTGGACTTCTAATACTAAAACTTAATCACAAGGGTAACAATATCATAAAAGGAGCTACTCACTGACTCTTTAGAGGGTAAAAACTATCCAAATACCCCAATCTGATCCATAACTAATTTTACCCACAACTTGGAGGAATAAGGGAGAAGATAACAGGGGTCACTAGATAAGTGACCGACAGCAAGCATCAAAAAAGAAAAGTACTGATCCCAAGAACCATCCACCGAAACGTGTGGAGCCCAATGATTGGGTATCGATGATCGATGTGTGGCAAACTGAAGAATGGAAGGTATAGATCTCAAATCACTTTATTAAATTATCATGTTAATTTTGGAATCCTGTTATATATTTTAATTGTTTATTCAATATAGTTTGAGATATTGCATGCTTATATTTGTGTGGTGGGATAGCTTCAGTTAAATAGTGATGTATAAACTCTTGGATATTTATGTCGATTATATGTTGATTGTTTGTTTGAAGGAATGTCTTCTGCGTCTCTAAACTGTCTCAAATCCTGATCCGACTATTCTTCAATTAATAAAAAAGGAATTGAAGTTTTAACTTGTTGCATATAATTGTTTTATTGCATCCAGAATCTTGCTTTCATGCTATAGTGTTTTTTATTGCTTTTCTTGTTTACATGATTAATATTTAAGGGTGTTGCGCAATACCTTATTTAAATATCCTCATAATTTTATACCTTGAGCCACTTACTTTTAACATTTGTATACCCGTATCTTGTTGCTTATGATGCAAGACTTCCTAATTATTTTTGTTGGGCACAGCAGTAGTTATGTTGCTGAGTGGTCTTTCAAATTGCACACCATTCTTTACTTCTAGTGATTTATTTTACTCTACTAGTTTAAGGCATTTCATCCTTTCTTATTTTAAAAAGAGCATCTTCAGTACGCATTTCCTTTCAAATACCTGGTGTTTATAGCTCTGTATGTTTTAGGAAACCTCCACGGTGACTTAGTTTTGTTGAATTTGCAAAAAAGCAAATTTATGCCTTGCTGTCTCATTCACCTTCTCATTTGCTGTAACTTTTCCTGCAGAGAATTTATTCCTCGTCTATGGTTGGTTTGGGCATGCTTGTGATGACGATGAGGAGTCTGTGGTCTCCATGCTTAAATGGTCTCCATGCTTATGTGCCTCAGAACTATTTATTCTCTATATTTATCCCAAACTGGAGCACTTGATCTTTGTGTTGAGGTTTCGATTTCAAGAAATGGTTGTATGATGACATTTCGTCCCTAGTTATTGATGGTTTCGTGTGACAGTTTTGACTGCTTGCAGTTTTGATTGAAGTGATGATATGGATTTGATCTTGATGTTTGCCAGAGTAGCATGTTTTGCTCAGCTTGGTGAGGAGAATCAGTTACACTCGAGTATGTAGCATTTGCTCTATTCAGTACATTTCTCTGGATGTTGTTGTTTTGGATTTATTTCCTATGGCCTAGACGGGGAAATGCTTTCCGGGAGATTGTGTTGCTGTTATTGGTTTTGCTGTACATTCCTACCAAGAAGTTCCTGTCCTACACTGTAAGCGAGAGACAAACATTGTTGCAGATGCACTATCTAAACTGGGCCATGTTCTTCCTCAAATCCATTTGTTCTTTGTAATTAATGATACAAAGTTGATATTGTTGTTTCTAGTTTTCTCGATGTAATCTGTTTTTGAGAGACTTTATGTACTTGGGTATGCAAGAGGAAGTTTGTAAATTAACGCCTTTAGTGCTCAAGGGGAACTGGAAAAATAGACTTTTATGTTGATGTGAATGGGATCAAATTTTTTGTGGGTGTTCAGATTCAGTGTAGGCTTGTATTTGACAGAGAATATATTATTTTTGGCGATGCAAATTAGTGTCAATAAGCGTCAGTAAAAGTAACACTCTTGCAGACGCTATATTTAGTCGCTAAATGTAACACTTTTGCCGACGACATATTATGTCACCAAAAGTAATATCTTTTAGCGACGCAATCTTGCGTCGGCAAAAATACACTTTTAGCGACGCGGAATGGAACGTCGCTAAAAAGCTAATCTTTGGCGACGCATGGTTTACATCGGCAAAAGTATAGCTTTTAGCGACGCAGAATAGAGCGTCGCTAAAACCTACACTTTTGTCGACGAAAATCATGCGTCGCCAAAGATAAGCTTTTTAACGACGCTCCTTTCCGCGTTGCTAAAAGTGTATTTTTGCCGACGCATTACCCTTTGCCGACGTTAAGTACGTCGCCAAAAGTGCAAGATTTCCCGACGCCGTTTCGCATATGGAAAAAATCAGCATGCTTTTGCCGACGCAAAATAATATGCGTCGCTAAAAGATGTACTTTTCCCGACGCATGTCGCGTCGCTAAAAGTGTACTTTTAGCGACGCAGTGTATTTGCGTCGCCAAATACTTTCCTTGACGCAATTTTGACAACGTGTTAGCGACGCTATATTTTGCGTCGGGAAATATTTTTCCCGACGTTTTTTAAACATTTGCCGACGTTTTTGTTTCGTCGGCAATGTTGTATTTTGTTGTAGTGATGTTTCTGCTTAGTAGTCGACTAATAAGAGTAGTAGTCGACTACTAAAGTCCAGTTTGGTTTTACAGAAACTGAGTTAGTATAGTGTAGTCGACTAATGTGCTTACTAGTCGACTACATAAGTTTGACATAGAAACTAAAATATTACAGTGTAGTCGACTAATGTGCTTACTAGTCGACTACTAAGTTTGACACTGAAATTTCAGAGTGTGGATGGACTTAGTATAGGCGACTACTAAGGTTAGTAGTTGACTACTAAGACTTTTCCCGAGCATATTTGTTATATTGTTTTGAGATACGATCGTGGTGTTCGAGTCGCACGATAGTACACACGTAGACATGAATATATATGAATAGTGTCGTGGTACACACATGGTTATCCTAAAAGGGGATTTGACAAGTGTTGAGTGATTACACTTGAGTTGGAGTAGTTTATACACATGTTGGATATCGTTAATGCGCTCAGCTCAGTACTATATGAGATAGTACGTTGATATACCAGATTTATACAGTTTGTGCATGGGATGGATATTGTTGATGAGCTCAGTTCAGTACTACGCGGGGTAGTGCGTCGATATTCCATTTGTACTGGCCATTGAGTCGGGTTTGGATGCTTTGTCTAGCAGTCCGTCCGCACAAGGGTGCGATGAGGCTTGTGAGCCATCTTTTAGGATACCAATAAGGTAGGCCGTCCCGCACTCATGTTATGCACTAAGATCGCGATGAGACTAATGGGTCATGTACATTGATTTAGGATGCCTACAGGGTAGTCCGGGTTGCATGATAGTGCGATGAGATCAGAATCTTACAAAGAATTGAAATAAGATGATTATGTGATAGCCTGAGTTTTTGTGAATGCCAAAAGTGTTTATGTCACACTGCTGAATATATATATATATATATATATATATATATATATGACCAAGATACCTTACTCTTGTGACGTGCATGAGAATTTTATGTTGATGTCTATTATAGTGTTTTATTTTCTAGTGATGTTTCTTTCCATAGTTCGGTATTGATACTTAGGTATCTATAGTCTGAGACATATGGTATATACATGAGGGTTTCCTTGTTAGGATTATTTTGCTCAATGTACTACATCTCGTGTTGTAGATTTCTAAGTATTAATACTATTAGATATGGGGGAAATGATGTAGGTAGACTATGCTTAATAGATAGAGCATCTACTACATCTAGCAGCCCTTTCCCTGGGGGCGGATGGAGGTGATCTTGCTGTAGCGCTCTGACGCTTTTATTATTGCTCTTTTTATTTTAATTTTCTTTTCAAGCAGTTCAGACCTTCGGAGAGCCGCAGGTTGACGGTCTTCCAGTATAGTCATCGTCGTTCAGTTTTAGTAGTGTGACTCCACTATGTTGACTTTCACATTCAGACATTAGAGTTTATTTTCTTTTTGTAAAGGCTGTAAGCCTTAGTATGATTTCTATTTAGTTTGTGATGAGTCATTTTTATTTAAGTCATCAGATGTATTTCAAACTTGCTGGTTGAGATATGAGTTCATTTATGAGATTTATCTTTCTACATCATGTCTACTATGTTTAATATCTTCTTTTTGCCTATATTGTACCTGCACTTTATTTTTGATTCCACTAGAGGATATTTCTCTGATTGATAAAACTCGTTGTTGCACAGTGTGGGTGCATGGTAGGCTTGACATCTCTGGGTTCACCTTAGACTTCAGCCATGTGTGAAAACAGGAGCGTCACAGTTGGTATCAGAGCTCTAGTTCCAGTATCCTTAGGATCATCCTTTGTCGAGTCGTGGAGCTAGAATAGAGTTTCTTAGGATTTATGTATAGAGTTCGCTAGAAATTCCTAGAATGAGTGAGAATGACATATGTATATATCTTAAAAATATTTTTTTTTATGACTACATTACTTTGATTATAAAGTAATTGCAAGAATAAACTATGATACAATTTGATTATTACTATGTGATTTATATGTTGTTGCCAGAGGTCTCATTATTGTGTCTTATAAATGCATAGATGGCCGGACGAGGACGTGGAAGGAGGGGATCCCGTACTTAGAGAGAGAGACAGGCTGAGCCAGAGCTTGAGCAGCAACAGGCTCCCTAGAGCAGCATCAGGTTCCACCAGAGCCGCAGCAGGCTCTATAGTGTCTTATAGACCTCATGGCACTGATAGCAGCTAGGCTAGCAGCGCTCGAGGAGCAGATGGCGAACCAGATTCTGCCAGTCGCACCACCAACTGTAGTTTCACCACCAGTGTTTCCAGTAGTCCCCATCGCGGAGGAGTCTCCAGAGGTTACACTAGGAATCAAGCCACCAGTTACAGGTAGAGTTACAAAGCAGGAGGCTTGGCTTCATCTTGTCGAGAGGTACCAAAAGATGAGAGCACCGGAATTTCATGGATCATCAGATTCGCTGGTAGCTCACAAGTGTAAGGAAGATGTGGGGAATATCCTTGACTTACTTGATGTGGATTTAGTCCAGAAGCAGAGGTTGGATGCTTTCAGCCTAAAGGTTGATGCCGAGGGATGGTATCAGCTTCAGTTCACCCCGGAGCAACGGATGACACTTTCATGGGAGGATTTTTTTTATTTTTTTTGATGAGCAGTACATCTCTTCCGCGGCACAGACCGGGAAAGAGCTTGAGTTGACCAGATTAGAGCAGGGAGACATGTCTGTGGCAAATTATGAGAGCCGATTCATGAGCCTACTTTGTTTCACGGGCATGTGGCAGACTAGGGAGTGACATGCACAAATGTTTCTTATGGGCCTACGCCCAAGCCTTCGTCATTACCTCATATCTAGGAAGTTTCACTCAGTTTGGGAGGTAGCTGATGTAGCCATTTCACAGGAGATAGAGACTGTGATGTTCTAGAAGACTAGAGAGGGTGGTTCTAAATTAGGGCAGCAGAATGATAAGGATAAGGGTAAGAGACCGTTCATCAGACCTGAAGGACCCCAGCAGAGGGGCAAGGATTCTCAGCACTAGCAGCAGGGTCAGAGGGGACCACCACATGATCAGAGAGTACCACAACAGCAGAAAATACAGGTGCATGTTACAATTGTAACAAGATTGGGCATAAAGAGAGAGATTCTCGTAATGCACCAGTAGGGGGGCCAGCAGGGCCGAGGCCAGGGTTAGCAACAGGGACGAGGACATGGACAATAGCAGAACCGTGGTCATGGCCAGTAGCAGCAAGGCTGCAGTTACAACCAGCAGCAGCAGAGAATAGAGGCACCACCTACCGTTCCTAGGATTGAGGGGGCAGCAGATCAGATCCGTGTGATTTAGGAGATTCCTCAGGGTCAGATGGACACGTATGTTTCACAGCCAGTAGCACAACAGGTGCCAGCCACCGATAGGGTCTATTGCATCATACCACGTGATCATGGTACGAGTGGAGCAATAGTGGAAGGTATCTTTCTTGTGAATTCTGTTCCAGGTCGAATCTTGTTTGATTCAGGAGCATCACATTCTTTTATATCTCATACCTTCATGGATAGGCTTCATTTAGTTGCACATCTCTTAGACTATCCATTATCAGTTTCTACTTCTCTCGGGGAGGTGTCCTTATTAGAAAGTGTTTACAGGAGATGTATTGTCAGTTTAGATGAATCTGAGTTCATCATAGACTTGATTGTTTTGCGGATGTCGGATTTTGACGTCATTCTTGGTATGGACTAGCTTTCGTCATACCACGTTAGTATCGACTGTTTTGCTAAGACAATCATCTTACGGGCATCGGATGGGTTAGAGTTAATTGTAGCGATCTCATAGGGCAACCAGTTTGTAGAGTCTTTCCTGGAATACATCGAGGAGGTGTTGTTGCGGGATAGAGGTACCGATTTGAGCGAGACACGAGTAGTCTCTGAGTATCCGGATGTCTTCCAGGACATACCAGGATTACCTCCAGTGAGAGAGGTTGAGTTTTGCATTAAGTTGCAGCCCGATACGGCATCGATTTTCCGAGCACCTTATCATATGACACCGGCTGAGATGAAGGAGCTACAAACCCAATTAGATGAGCTTTTATCCCAGGGATTTATTCGACGGAGCCATTATCCATAGGGTGCACCAGTCCTTTTCGTGAAGAAAAAGGATGGTAGTATGTAATTGTGCATTGATTATCGGGAGTTGAACAAGGTTACTATCCGAAACAGGTATCCATTACCGATGATTGATGACTTGTTCGACCAGTTGTAGAGAGCGTAATACTTCTCGAAGATTTATCTTCGTTCTGGTTATCATCAATTGTAGTTTAGGGAGATGGATATTCCTAAAATCGTCTTTTTGACTCGATATGGGTCCTTCAAATTTCTTGTCATGCCATTTGGGCTGACCAATGCACCCGTGGTATTCATAGATCAGATGAATCGGGGTTTCTGTCCATATTTGGACCAGTTTATAATAGTATTTATTGATGATATTCTCATTTATTCGAGGATGAAGGCAGAGCATGAGCAACATCTTCGACTAGCTTTGCAGACTCTTCGGCAGTACCAGTTATTCGCCAAGTTCATAAAGTGTGAATTTTGGCTATCTGAGGTTAGATTTCTTAGCCATGTCATTAGCAGAGAGGGCATTACAGTGGATCCCCCTAAAGTTGTGGTAGTACTTGATTGGGAGCCGCCGACCACAGTTACAAAGATTCGTAGTTTCTTGGATTTGACCGGTTATTACAGGAAGTTCATCCAAGACTTCTCAAAGATTGCATCACCACTTACATACCTTACGAAGAAGGGTGTACAGTTTGTTTGGAGCACAAAGTGCCAGGAGGCCTTTGAGACATTAAAGGCCAAGTTGACTACAGCGCCAGTGTTGACAATTCTGAGTAGTGATAGGACATTCATTGTCTACACAGATGCATCATTAGTAGGTCTAGGAGGCGTTTTGATGTAGACCCAGAGGGTAGTGGCATATATCTCACGACAGTTGAGGACACATGAGCAGAACTATCCCACGCACAACTTAGAGTTAGCAACAATGGTCTTCGCATTAAAGACATGGAGACATTACTTGTATGGAGTATAGTATGAGTTATTCACAGATCACCAGAGTCTGAAGTATCTATTCTCTCAAAAGAAACTCAATCAGAGGCATGGGTTGAGTTTATCAAAGATTACGAGTTCATAATTCAGTACCATCTGGGGAAGGCGAACGTCATAGCAGACGCTTTGAGCAGGAAGCGTCGACATCAGATTATGACTTTGAGGTGCTCATTGTATCGAGATCTTCATACTCTTAGTCAGTTTGATTTTAGGCCATAGATTGGCGGAACCAACGTATTTTTGGGAACTATGTCAGTACAGCCATCTTGGTGTGATAGGGTGGTTAACTTAACTAGAAGACTATTGGATATAAATTCGGAAGGAGGAGATTACTAAAGAACCCAAAGCAGATTGGACCGTTAGGACAGATGGAGGCCTTCGGATGAAGGGCAGATTAGTTATGCCAGCTAATGTAGAGCTGAAGAGAGAGTTGTTTGATGAAGCACATCGTACCAGATACACAGTGCATCCAGGCACAACAAAAATATACAAGGACCTGAGAAGATAATTTTGGTGGAGCGGTATGCGTAGAGAGATAGCAGAATATGTTGCTATATGCTTTACCTGCCAATAGGTGAAGGCAGAACACCAAAGACCTGCAGGAACCCTATAGCCCCTACCCACTCCTTAGTTGAAATGGACATATATCTCTATGGATTTCATAGTAGGGTTACTGAAGTCGAAGAAGGGGAACGATTCTGTTTGGGTGGTAGTTGATCGGTTGACAAAGTCAGCGCATTTCATACCAGTAAGGACTACTTACACCGCCAAGACTTATGCGAGAATCTTCATTCGGGAGATAGTTCGACTTTACGGAGTTCCAAAGATGATCGTGTCGGATCGAGGCTCAGCTTTCACTTCACATTTTTGGAGGAGCTTCTAGGATTCTTTCGGCAGTAGTCTATCATATAGCAGAGTGTTCCACCCGTAAACAGATGGGCAAACGGAGAGAGTGAACCAAGTATTAGAGGACATGTTATGGACTTGCATTTTAGACTTCCAGGGCAGCTGGGAGGACTACATTTCCTTGATCGAGTTCTCTTATAACAATAGTTATCAAGCGATGATTGATATGGCTCCATATGAGGGATTGTACAGGTAGCCTTGTAGATCCTCGATTTGTTGGGCAAGCCAGAGGATAGTTTATTTGTAATAATCCATTTGTTTTATGCCAATAAGTTCTTTTTTTAGCCTACATGAGGTAAGGTTTTGAAAAAAAAAACAATCAATTTTTCTTAAGGCCCATTCTAGAAAGCCCATATATGAAACTCCATATTTTCCTTTGATTTTTTCTCTTCTTTCACGTGAAAGAATTTGAGAGAAAGATATTTTTTTGAAATTATCTCCCCACTAAGTCAAAATATCTCCCTAAAATCCCTCTCCCTAATTATCTCCCACATTTTTTGAAATTATCTCCCCACTAAGTCAAAATATCTCCCTAAAATCCCTCTCCCTAATTATCTCCCACAAATCACTCACTTTGTCCACTAAGTCAAAATATCTCCCTAAAATCCCTCTCCCTAATTATCTCCCACAAATCACTCACTTTGTCCCCAAAATTTCTTTTTATTCTCTCTTTAAGCTCCCTTCCACAATTTTCTTACAGTAACCAAAAAAAATAGAGAGAGAGAGAGAGCTCACTGAAATAAGAGAAAGAAGAAGAGGGAAGGAGGTGAAATTTGGATTTTTCTTTTGGGGTTCATAGTCTTTTCTTCGACAAATCGGCAAGCATTCTTTTCCTCAAATATTATTGTTTTTAGATTATTATTTTTGATTTTTTTTCATTCATGCAAACATTTTTTTCACTCGATTATATATATATTTTGCTATGAAGTTTTAATATTTGTAAGTCATCAAGGTGTTGTATGTATATGATAATAGGTTGAATGACATTCATTGTAATTATTTTGATGGCATGAGCTGTAAATATTTTGATGACATGAACTGTAAATAAATAAAACTTTATGATAATATACATAACCGGTCATTGATGTAGAGTTTTCCTCATTGGTGTGGAACTTGACCGAAAACCAAAGTTTAGTTTTCTCTGAATCATGTATGACAAAGAAGATTAAGTGGTTATAGTGGTTAGTTGCCTTGGACAGTGAGACAAGTGTCTCTAGTTTGAATCCTTGAGTCTTCATGTTTTCGTAAATTAATGTATTTTTGGTCATTGGAACTTGTACCCAACCCAGTTGGGTCTACAAATCTTCAAACCCGATTATGTTTGGATCCATTACCAAAGTACAGACTCGTTTGACCAGTTCAAACCTAATTTCAGACCCGTTATCATATTTTCAGACCCGTTGACCAGTTCAAACATAATTTCAGACCCGTTATCATATTTCAGATTCGTTTAGGCTTTTCCTCATAAAACAAAATCAGTTTTGCACTTTCTATGGCCAAATAAAAATCAGTTTGGCTACTTTGACACTAAACAATTATGCTAATTACTTATTTTCTTTTTGTTAAAGTTAATGAGGATATTGTTTGATTTCTTGATGCTTATTGGATCACTGGATGCTATGTCTTGAGTCTTCATGTTTTCGTAAATTAATGTATTTTTGGTCATTGGAACTTGTACCCGACCCAGTTAGGTCTACAAATCTTCAAACCCGATCATGTTGGGACCCGTTACCAAAGTACAAACCCGTTTGACCAGTTCAAACCCAATTTCAGACCCCTTATCATATTTCAGACCCGTTGACCTGTTCAAACCCAATTTCAGACCCGTTATCATATTTCAGACTCATTTAGGCTTTTCCTCATAAAACAAAATCAGTTTTTGCACTTTCTATGGCCAAATAAAAATCAGTTTGGCTGCTTTGACACTAAACAATTATGCTAATTACTTATTTTCTTTTTGTTAAAGTTAATGAGGATATTGTTTGATTTCTTGATGCTTATTGGATCACTGGATGCTATGTTTAATCACCTAGTGACATTTGATAGGGGTTGACTGTGCATGAAGACGACTTCCGTCAAGAACTATGATTTTTAAACGTGTTATCATAGCATGGCTATACCCTCGACATCGATATCCCGATGTGAGGAGTTTTCCTTGATTATTACTATTATTACTATCACATTTGACTAGACGATGCACCCCTCTTGATTAGATATGTTTTGGACCACGGTTATCTTTCATAGTTTTACGGAAGCCGTTCCACGGAATCCCTGTGGTTAGTGCACAACATTTCATGCACAGTTACTTAGATTAAACAGACAACATGGGGTTTAATAAAAGGGGAATTGGACGGAGAATATAACATGTATATAAGCGGGTTTGTCGGCATTCTTGATATCCTGGTATATATATGAGAACTAAGGGCCCATCATGACTTGAAGCCGTGTTCCCGGGACGGTTTACGGGAAACCGACTTATATACATGAAATATTCTTCTCTAATTCAAATAACATTTAAAACAGAATAACAGGCTGGTGTGTCTTGTGGTTGACCTATTTGATATCTATAATTAGCATTTTTTCTATTACCGTTAATTACAGGCTGGTGTGTCTTGTGGTTGACCTATTTGATATCTATAATTAGCATTTTTTCTATTACCGTTAATTGAGTTTTTGTTTATTTGATATCTATAATTAACATTTAAAACAGAATAACAGGCTGGGCGTGACAAGGTTTTTTATTGGTATCAGAGTCAGGTTTAGGATATGTTATCTCGTCCTGTATACACGTAGAAACTAAGATTGAGCCAAAAATAGAGCATGTATAAAATGCGTCCTTTTCTTTTCAGAAATACATCCTTTGACTCTAATTTTCCGTGATTCTCCAGTCCTAAACTCGACCCCTCTTTTTTTAGGTGATCGCTATGGCCCTAACCCGTCGACCCCCACTCCAGTTGTCCCTGCAGGACACCAAGTCGATCAGGCTGATCTTGCAGAAGCGATTAGGGGGCTGGTAGCTCATAATCGCCAAACGGACGGGCAGCGACAAGTTACAAGGTCGGGTAATGTGTCCGATTTTCGGAAGCTTAACCCACAACACTTTGCTGGGACTGAAGGCGGATATGAGGCCGAGATGTGGTTACAAACCATGGATCGCCTATTGAGGGTAACTAAGATACCAGATGAAGACCGAGTTAGTATTGTGCAGCTGTAACTTAGTAATGTAGCTAGAACATGGTGGGATGCAGAGGAGGAGAAGTTGCCAAAGCCAGTTTCATGGGAGACATTCCGGGAGAGTTTCCTAGAGGCATTTTTCCTAAAGACAGCTCGTCTTGAGATGCAGAGACAGTTTGTTATACTGAGACAGAGAGCCAGTACTGTAGATGAGTATGCAGTAGAGTTTGCCAAGCTCAGTAGGTCTGCCCCGGCGATGGTGTCGAATGAGGTGGATAAGGGACAAAGGTTCATGCAGGGTCTAAATTTTGAGATCTAGACTCAGATTTATAGTTAGAAGGGGGTTGAGACTTATGCGGATGTCCTAGAGGCAGCTCGGAAAGCAGAACAGCTGATTGGGATCATGAACTCAGTGAAGAGAGGGGCAAACAAGCGCCCTGCAAGACAGAACTTAGGAGGTAACTAGCAGAAGCCTCAAACCGGAGGAGCACCAGCTAAGCGCCAGCAGATAGGGACTCCGAGACCAGCTCCACAATCAACCAACATGATTTGCCATTTCTGCAGCAAGCCGGGGCACTTAATAAAGGACTGTAGGAGAGCTAATGGGTTGTGCGTAGCATGTGGGGCGACAGATCATCAACTTTCCACTTGTCCCAGTAAAGGAGTTTCAGGAGGATATTCAGGTGGAGAGATAGTGCCAGCAAGGTTGGCTAGACAGGGTGGACAACAGTTGAGGCCACCACTTCCCACGCAGCAACAGATGTTTCAAGGACATTGGATGTGGCAGCAATTTCAAGGACAAAGATAGTGGAGAGGTCCTCATTTCCAGCAGTCATATCAGCCACAATATCAGCAAGGACGCCCAGAACAATATGGTCAGCAAACTCAATGGTAGCAGAGACAGGGTCGGGTTATGACACTTACCGCTGAGCAGGCAGAGGCATCTGGTGATGTAGTTACAGGTATCATTTTGGTCTATTCAGTCCATGCATTTACCCTATTTGATTCCGGGGCATCGCACTATTTTATATCTGCTCAGTTCATTGCACGACACACCATACCCTGTGATAGTTTAGATGCAAGCTGGAGTATACATACCAGTAGTGGGGGTGTTAATATCTAGTAGGGAGTGTAAGAAATGCCCAGTGGTAGTTTGTGGTAGGGAGCTAGTTGCAGACTTGTTGGTGATTGACACTAACAGGTTCGATCTTATTTTGGGGATGGATTGGCTCTACAACTTTTATGCGACGATCAATTGCCGATGCCGAAGCATTGTGTTCAAGATACCAGGTCACCCAGAGTTTGAATTCATGAGCGGAAGCAAAGTGATGGAGCAGCCAGAGCATCGAGCCAGCATGGATGGAGTATTAACCTGTATAGAGGTAGAGGAGAAGCCCATACCAGTGATTGTCAAGGAATTCCTTGATGTTTTTCCTGATGAGTTGCCGGGTCTACCACCAGATAGAGATATAGAGTTCGTCATTGATCTTATTCCAGGGGTTGTACCCATCTCAAATTCACCCTATCCGATGCCAATAGCAGATTTAGAGGAGTTGCGGAAGCAAGTTCACGAGTATCTTGATAAGAAATTTATCAGGCTTAGTACTTCACCTTGGGGAGCACCAGTGGTGTTAGTGCCAAAGCCGGATAGTAGAAAGCGGATGTGTATTTACTACAGGGAATTGAATCGGGTTACTATCAAAAATAAATACGCAATTCCCAAGATTGATGATCTTTTCGATCAGCTTGGAGGAGCTAGAGTATTTTCTAAGCTGGACCTCAGGTCAGGTTATCATCAGCTGAAGGTGAGGAAGGAAGACATACCCAAGACCGCATTTTGAACACGGTATGGGCACTATGAGTTTTTGGTGATGCCATTCGGAGTGACAAATGCTCCATCTACATTTATGAGCTTGATGAACAAGGTGTTTTCCTAGCATCTTGACCAATTTGTTGTGGTATTCATCGATGACATTCTTGTGTACTCCAAGACCAAGGAAGATCATGCAGAGCATCTACGGACGGTGTTACAAATCCTACAGAAGGAGAAGCTTTATGGAAAATTAAACAAGTGTGATTTTTGGCTAGAGCAAGTGTCTTTTCTGGGGCACGTAATTTCAGGAGCGGGTATCTCTGTGGACCCGAAGAAGGTTGATGCGGTGTGGAGATTGGATCCACCTACATCTGTGACAGAAGTACGAAGTTTCTTAGGGATGGCTGGATACTATATGAAATTCATAAAGGATTTCGCTAAGATGGCAGGTCCACTTACTAGGCTGACTCGGAAGGAGGTAAAGTTCGTGTGGACTCTAGAGTGTCAAGCAGCATTTGAGGAGTTAAAGGAGAAGTTGATGTCAGCACCTATTTTGACAATCTCGGATGAGTCAGGAGGGTTTGTAGTGCACACAGATGCTTCTGGTTTGGGTTTAAGTTTTGTTTTGATGCAGCATGGGAAGGTAGTAGCTTATGCATCTATACAGCTGAAGACGCATGAGAGGAATTACTGAGTTCATGATCTGGAATTGGCGGCAGTTATTTTTGCATTGAAGCTATGGCGGCACTATCTTTTAGGGCAGAGAGTGGAAGTGTACACAGATCACAAAAGTTTGAAGTACATCTTCACTCAGAAAGAGCTCAACATGAGGCAACGTAGGTGGTTAGAGCTTATGGCAGATTATGATCTTGATTTACAATATCACCCAGGACGGGTTAACATAGTGCTAGATCATTTGAGCAGGAAGCCTATGGCGATGAGACTCACCAGACAGCGGGAGTTGCTAGCTGAGTTTTGGAGGATGAACATAGAGGTTATATTGCCTGGAGTAGGGAGACACTTGATGAGTTTGCAGTTACAGTCAACCCTGGTGGACCGGATCAAGGCTACCCAGTTCGATTGATGAGTTTGCAGTTACAGTCAACCCTGGTGGACCGGATCAAGGCTACCCAGTTCGAGGATGCTCGATATCAAAAATTTAAGAAACTGGTGGACCGGATCAAGGCTACCCAGTTCGAGGATGCTCGATATCAAAAATTTAAGAAACATGTAGAGTCTAGGGAGAGAACTGATCTACAAATACATGAGGATGGATCCTTGCGATTCTGTGGTAGGTTATGTGTGCCTAAGGGCGATGTTAGAAGAGAGCTGTTAGAGGAGGCGCACAGTTCAGTGCTTTCAATTCATCCAGGAGGGACAAAAATGTATCGAGACTTGAGAGAGCATTACTGGTGGCCAGGAATGTAGATGGAGATAGCCCGATTTGTGTCAAAATGCCTAATATATCAGCAGGTGAAGGCTGAGCATCATAGGACAGCTGGGTTATTGCATCCCCTTCCTATTCCTGAGTAGAAGTGGGAACATGTTACGATGGACTTTGTCACAGTTTTGCCGAGGAGCCAGAAGGGAAACAATGCCGTATGGGTAGTAGTAGACCGGCTCACAAAGTCAGCTTGCTTTATACCATTTCGAGTTGGACAGACGACGAAGAGTTTAGAGGAGTTGTACATGAGGGAGATAGTACGCTTGCATGGGGTACCAGTTAGCATTGTTTCTGATCGAGACACCCGATTTTTATCACACTTTTGGAAGAGCTTGCAGTAGTGTCTGGGGACTAGACTAAGTTACAACACAGCTTACCACCCGCAGACAAATGGACAATCAGAGAGGACTATACAGATCCTGGAGGATATGTTGCGGGCATGCGTGTTGGATTTCAAGGGCTCTTGGGAAGACCACTTACACTTGGTGGAGTTTTCTTATAATAACAGTTATCAGGCTAGCATCCAGATGGCACCTTATGAGGTATTATATGGGAGAAAATGTAGATCTCCTACCTGGTGGGATGACATGGGAGAGCGGCGTCTGCTAGGTCCTGAGATGATAGTGCAGATAATAGACAAGATAAAGGTAATACCGGAGCGCCTTAAGTCAGCTCAAGATTGGCAGAAGAGTTAGGCTGATGCTAAGAGGAGACCTCTATAGTTTCAGGTTGGAGAGCATGTTTTCTTAAGGATATCCCCAACCAGAGGAGTTATCAGATTTGGTAGCCGCGGGAAGCTTAGTCCATATTTCATTAGTCCTTTTGAGATATTGGAGAGAGTAGGAGAGGTGGCATACCGGCTAGCTTTACTTCCGTCGTTGGAGAGAGTGCATAATGTGTTCCACGTATCACAGCGTCGACGATATGTACGAGATGAGAGTCACATCCTAGATATCGCAGAGCTTCAGATTGGGACGAACTTATCATATGAGGAGCGACCTATGAAGGTTATGGACAGATAGGAGAAGGTCCTAAAGAACAGAACCGTTTTGCTTGTATTAGTATCGTGGGGACATCATGGACCGGGTGAGGCGACCTGGGAGCGACAGAACGATATTCGTCAACGCTATCCAGATCTCTTTACTACAAGTAACTTTTAGTTCTCATTATGGTCGAATAAATTTCAAGGATGAAATTTTCTTTTTCTTAGGTGGGTAGGATGTAATAATCTATTTTTTTTATGCCAATAAGTTCTTTTTTTTAGCCCACATGAGGTAAGGTTTTGAAAAAAAAAACAAACAAACAATTTTTCTTAAGGCCCATTCTAGAAAGCCCATATATGAAACTCCATCTTTTCCTTTGATTTTTTTCCTTCTTTCACGTGAAAGAATTAGAGAGAAAGATATTTTTTTGAAATTATCTCCCCACTAAGTCAAAATATCTCCCTAAAATCTCTCTCCCTAATTATCTCCCACAAATCACTCACTTTGTCCCTAAAAATTCTTTTTATTCTCTCTTTAAGCTCCCTTCCACAATTTTCTTATAGTAACCAAAAAAAAAAGAGAGAGAGAGCTCACGGAAATAAGAGAAAGAAGAAGAGGGAAAGAGGTGAAATTTGAATTTTTCTTTTGGGGTTCATAGTCTTTTCTTCGACAAATCGGCAAGCATTCTTTTCCTCAAATATTATTATTTTTAGATTATTATTTTTGATTTTTTTCATTCATGCAAACATTTTTTTCACTCGATTATATATATTTTGCTATGAAATTTTAATATTTGTAAGTCATCAAGGTGTTGTATGTATATGATAATAGGTTGAATGACATTCGTTGTAATTATTTTCATGGCATGAGCTCTAAATATTTTGATGGTATGAACTATAAATAAATAAAACTTTATGACAATATACATAACTGGTCATTGATGTAGAGTTTTCCTCATTGGTGTAGAACTTGACCGAAAACAGAAGTTTAGTTTTCTCTGAATCATGTATGACATAGAAGATTAAGTGGTTTTAGTGGTTCGTTGCCTTAGACAATGAGACAAGGGTCTCTAGTTCAAAATCCTTGAGTCTTCATGTTTTCATAAATTAATGTATTTTTGGTCATTGGAACTTGTACCCGACCCAGTTGGGTCTACAACTCTTTAAACCTGATCATGTTTGGACCCGTTACCAAAGTACAAACCCGTTTGACCAGTTCAAACCCAATTTCAGACCCGTTATCATATTTCAGACCTGTTGACCAGTTCAAACCCAATTTCAGACCCATTATCATATTTCAGACCCGTTTAGGCTTTTCCTCATAAAACAAAATTAGTTTTTGCACTTTCTATGGCCAAATAAAAATCAGTTTGGCTGCTTTGACACTAAATAATTATGTTAATTACTTATTTTCTTTTTGTTAAAGTTAATGAGGATATTGTTTGATTTCATGATGCTTATTGGATCACTGGATGCTTTGTTTAATCACCTAGTGACATTTGATAGGGTTGACTGTGCATGAAGACGACTTCCGTTAAGAACTATGATTTTTAAACGTGTTATCATAGCATGGCTATACCCTCGACATCGATATCCCGATGTGAGGAGTTTTCCTTGATTATTACTATTATTACTATAGCATTGACTAGACGATGCACCCCTCTTGATTAGACATATTTTGGACCACGGTTATCTTTCATAGTTTTACGAAAGCCGTTCCACGGAATCCCTATGGTTAGTGCACAACATTTCATGCACTGTTACTTAGATTAAACAGACAATATGGGGTTTAATAAAAGGGGAATTGGACGGAGAATATAACATGTATATAAGCGGGTTTGTGCGCATTCTTAATATCCTGGTATATATAAATATGAGAACTAAGGGCCCATCATGACTTGAAGCCGTGTTCCCGGGACGGTTTACGGGAAACCTACTTATATACATGAAATATTCTTCTCTAATTCAAATAACATTTAAAACAGAATAACAGGCTGGTGTGTCTTGTGGTTGACCTATTTGATATCTATAATTAGCATTTTTTCTATTACCGTTAATTAATTTTTTATTATTTTTTCCATGCCACATTACACTTATACGCGCACTATTCCTTCATTTTACTTGCTTGTTGGGAGTTTCCTGACTCCCCTGGGGTTTGTATGCCCCAGATTCGGAAACTGTTCTTTCTTCGCAGGACCGAGAGTATTTTGAGGGGCAGGCTCAGCTGTAGTGATCATCTTTCCTTCTATCAATTCTCCAGTTCAGTTGTTTTAGGTAGTTATTTTGGTTCAGGTTTTTCTTTAGCCACAGTTGGCTCTCCAGACTATGGTGTATTTTTTTTCCTTTCTCTTTAGAGATTTGTTGACTTGTCATAGAACTATGGAAATTTTTGATATTTCTTTATCTATACATTCCATTTTATTTTCTTGGTTACATGCTCTTTGGTATAGTTTTGGCTTTATCTGTATACAGGATGATCTAGAGGCGTGAATGCGACCGTATGGTTGCATTACCGATCGAGTCACGCTCCAAACTATTACATTTTGAAATCGGGGCGTGACATTATTACTCAGGTCGGAGCTTGTGAGGCAGACTACTGAGAAGGTAGCATTGATTAGGGAGCGCCTTTTTGCCGTTCAGAGTCGGCAAAAGAGCTACGCGGATCATAGGAGGCGACCCTTGGAGTTTTAGATTGGTGATTTTTTCATGTTGAAGGTATCACCTATGAAGGACGTTCAGTGATTCGACAGACGGGGAAAACTTGCCCCGAGATATGTTGGGTCATTCAAGATTTTAGAGCATGTTGGAGCTGTGTCATACATATTAGATCTTCCAGTATCGATGTTAAGCGTGCACGATGTATTTCATGTGTCGGTGCTCAAGAAGCACCTGCATGATGAGGAGTAGCAGAGGGTGATTGATACACCTGAGATCAAGATTCTGATAGATTTATCCATTCTTGAGGTACCGGTTTGTATCCTTGCGAGAGAGGACAAGAAACTAAAAAATAAGGTGATTCCCTTAGTGAAAATTCAATGGAACCGAAGCGGAACTGAATAGGCTTCTTGGGAGCGTGAAGAGGATATGCATCGTGACTACCCGCACCAGTTTGAGCAGGTAATTTGATTTATTTAGTTATGCTTTTCTTATACGCATGATTGTCTATGTAGACTATTAAGTATAGATTTTTTTTGTTTTTAATATGTTTGGAATTTCGGGGACAAAATTCTTTTAAGGGGGGAAGAATGTAAAACCCTGATATTTTGAATATTATATGATAAATAAAAATAAATATGTTATATAGTGACAAATAACATATTTTGATGTTTGTGTATGATAGGAATTGATTTGAGATCAATTCAATATATATGTGTGGATATATGAGTGCAAATGCACAAAACATGCACGAAGAAGAAATCAGGAAAATAATGACCAGATTTGAGTTTATATGATTTTTCACACTGATACAGTTAGAATCTGGGAAAACTTAAAAGACCAAAGTTGTAGATCTTTTCATTAACTTTCTAACAAATCTTAAATCACCTCATTCTGAGCTCGTATGAAAACGTTACAGCCAACATACTATGTACAAATTTCAGAAATTTCATATGTTTCAATGTAGTCGACTACTAAGCTTAGTAGTCGATTATCGAGAGTTTTCTTGGACATGTCGGGTTTAGTTTTTGGGTCAAACTCGTTTTGTTTCGAGCCTAATTGATTACCTAACTATATAAACGTGTTTTTAACCAAATTTCAGGGTTTTTCCAAGAAAGAATACAACCACCTTCTCCCCGTAAACCCTAGGTCTCATTTTTGGCTTCCTCGAATCGTTTCGAGTCATGATATCAAGCAGGAGGAGAGATCACAGGCTATCGCTAAAGAAGAAATCTTGCAAGTGTGTCCAGGGGGGTCAACACCACGTTTGAGGCAAGATCTTCTGTATCCAAACCCATCCCTATAGTTAAATAATTAGTTTAGATGTTAAACTTATGTTTTGCTTGGTGAAACTTAACCCCATGTGTTAAAATTAAGATTTTTGATGTTAAATTATTGAACTAATGTTAGATCTATAGGTTTTACTTACTATTTACTATAAAAATAAGATCATGATCAGTTTGTTTGTGTAGATCTTCATTTATACCTTGTTTTCCATGTTAAAATCATGCTTAAACACTAGACTTGAGATAAAAAGATCTTGCATGCTAATCAAGTATGATTAAACCCTAGGTTACGGATTTTATTGTTCTATAAATGTGAACAAATGAATTTATAAAAGTTTTGAGTTTTATATGCAAGCATGTTCCATGTTGACAAAATAGAAAATTAGGGTTTATGTTAATTTCTTGATAAATAAGAAGATTAAACCTAAATTGTTGAATTAAGGGTTTAAACGATCCTGGAGATGATTCTTTTGATTTGTAGTTACTAGATTTGCAATGTATTAAAGAATGATTTACACGCGACGATTGCTAAGTGTTGTATGTGCACAGATGTGTGCATATTTTTGCTTAGTAGTCGACTACTAAGAGTAGTAGTTGACTACTAAAGTCCAGTTTGGTTTTACAGAAACTGAGTTAGTACAGTGTAGTCGACTAATGTGCTTACTGTCCAGTTTGGTTTTACAGAAACTGAGTTAGTACAGTGTAGTCGACTAATGTGCTTACTAGTCGACTACATAAGTTTGACATGAGTTAGTACAGTGTAGTCGACTAATGTGCTTACTAGTCGACTACATAAGTTTGACACAAAAACTAAAATATTACAATATACTCGACTAATGTGCTTACTAGTCGACTACTAAGTTTGACACTGAAATTTCAGAGTCTGGATGGACTCAGTGTAGTCGACTACTAAGGTTAGTAAATGACTACTAAGACTTTTCCTGAGCATATTTGTTATATTGTTTTGAGATGCGATCGTGGGGTTCGAGTTGCACGATAGTACACGCGTAGACATGAATATATATGAATAGTGTTGTGGTACACACAGGGTTATCCCATAAGGGGATTTGACAAGTGTTGAGTGATTACAATTGAGTTGGAGTAGTTTATACACATGTCGGATATTGTTAATAAGCTCAGCTTAGTACTATATGAGATAGTGCGTCGATATACCAGATTTATATAGTTTATACATAGGATGGATATTGTTGATGAGCTCAGTTTAGTACTACGCGGGGTAGTGCGATGCTTTGTCTAGCAGTCCGTCCGCACGAGGGTACGACGAGGCTTGTGAGCCGTCTTTTAGGATACCTATAAGGTAGGTCGTCCCGCACTCATGTTATGTACTTAGATCGCGATGAGACTAATGAGCCGTGTACATTGAATTAGGATGACTACAGGGTAGTCCGGATTGCATGATAGTGCGATGAGATCAAAATCTTACAAAGAATTAAAATAAGACGATTATGTGATAGCATGAGTTTTGGTGGATGCCAAAAGTGTTTATGTCACAGTTTTATTTTCTAGTGATGTTTCTTTTCATAGTTCGGTATTGATACTTAGGTATCTACAGTCTGAGATATATGGTATATACATGAGGGTTTCCTTATTTGGATTATTTCGTTCGACATACTACGTCTCGTATTGTAGATTTCTAAGTATTAATACTATTAGATATGGGGAAAATTATGTAGGTAGACTATGCTTAATAGATAGAGCCTCCACTACATCTAGCAGCCCTTTCTCCTGGGGGCGGATGGAGGTGATTTTATTGTAGCACTCTGACGCTTTTATTGTTGCTCTTTTTGTTTTAATTTTCTTTTCAGGCAGTTCAGAGCTTTGGAGAGCCGCAGGTTGACGGTCTTCCAGCAAAGTCACCGTCGTTCAGTTTTAGTAGTGAGACTCCTCTGTGTTGACTTTCACATTCAAACATTAGAGTTTATTTTCTTCTTGTAAAGGTTGTGAGCCTTAGTATGATTTCTATTTAGTTTGTGATGAGACATTTTTCTTTCAGTCATCAGATGTATTTTAAACTTGTTAGTTGAGATATGAGTTCATTTATGAGATTTATCTTTCTACGTCATGTCTACTGTGTTTAATATCTTCTTTTTGCTTGTATTGTACCTGCACTTTTTTTTTGATTCCACTAGAGGATATTACTGTGATTGGTGAAACTTGTTGTTGCATAGTATGGGTGCATGGCAGGTTTGACATCTCTGGGTTCACCTTGGACTACAGCCATGTGTAAAAACAGGGGCGTCACATACAGATAGGATGCATCCCGAAGGGTACACTCACGAAGATCCAATGATAAAAAATGGCAAAGACAGACTTAATAGCAGAAGGAAAATGTATGTGTCCAAGATACTGAAAATGTCTAGAAATAACTACAAAAGCATCACAGAGTAAAAATAATATAAAGCTAAAAGTTACATCAAACGTGCACGTATACTAGTCATTACTATCTAGAACTACTATTGCATAACAACTCATCATAATCTCAACTGGATAGACTCTATGTCAGGTACCACTTCATTAATCTGATCAAGATTTCTATAATTAGCATCTTATTTGAAAAGACCTTTCCTAAGGATATGTGCAAGTAACGTGGAATCTAGATTGTTTCTAGCACTGATCAAACCCTCCCATACTGAGCAACAGGTCAAACAAGCACAATCATGGCCCCACATATCTCTAAAGATTTAGTCCCCCGAAATTAAACCCATCATATTACTTTTTCTTGGTTATTTGTACATAAAATGTATTCACTAATCCTGAGAATTTCAATTCATGGAAAACATACTTTAATGGCACCTGATATCCGTCTAGATGATATTGACTTAGTGTTTAATCAAAGTGCCCTTTGCGTCTGGGAGCTCAAATAAGATGAAATCTTGAATCATAAATGCAAACACATTATCTTTTCTCATAAATAGTGCAAATGGGGAATACTAAATGAGATCTAGTATTCGCAAAGAGATAACGTAAATATATAACAAAGTCAAATGAATCGATATTCAAACAAGATTAAATAAAAATATGTCCCTGAACGAGTATACTAACCACTAATGTCCCATCTAGGTAACATGATAACACAACCTGGATCTCGACTCACACACAAATGAGGCAAAAGTCTTGGTCCAACATAATTAGCTCAAAATCCATAATATACCGGTTTCATCATTCATGTACAACAATATTAGGGACAACTACCAAAAATCATCTAAGTCTTGTGATCCTAACTACCTCAACACACTCCTAGATTTACACCACACATAAAAAGCTCATAAAATATGATTCAGACATATGAAATACAATTACACATGTTCACCGAAAAACTAGGTTTTGGAGGATCCCAAGAAATCCTTAAAACTTCACGAGTGAAATTGAAAGTTAGAATATCAAAATATGCACATAATTAGAATTTGACAATTTATAGGTTGAGTGCATGGGCTCAATGGTCGGGCACATGTGCTCAGAATATGTCACGTCAGATAAGTGACAAATCAAACTTCTTGAACTGAGCTGCTGTGTAATCTAGCAGGTACGCTCGATAGAGTGAACACATGTGCTCAACCTATGGACTATAGTTGTTCTACAACTTATCAAATTCTACTGGACTATAGTTGTTCTACAACTTATCAAATTCTACTATCACTTACCCCAACCGAACCTCATTCCAAGAATTATACATTTCTTAGATTCATTGTAGTAATCATTTGTAATTTTGTGCTGTTTCATTAAGAACCCAAAGAGAAATCTCATCATTTTGGTATTATGTAAAAATAGAAACTTTTACAAAGAAATTAGCTAGATTTGAGAAAATCCAGGAATTAAAACATGCATTTGATAGCTAAACATGATTAAAACAAATTCCCTAGGATACTAATCTAATAAGAAGAGGTAGAGATAATTTCTTTGATAGAAATCAGTTGCCAAACCTGAGCTTTCTCCATCTATCAAGCAAAATTTGCACCTTAGATCCATCATGGATGAATCTATATTGGAACTAGGATTTAGGATTGAAAGGAGAGAGGTTGAGCACGAAACTATACTAAACTAAACGGAATCATGGCTTGGGTGGCCCTTGATGATGATATCCACTCTCTTAATCATCTCCTTCTTCAAAATCTCACTCATTCTAGTTCCACTATCTTTTTTCCTTCTCTAGGATTTTTTGCTCATTTTGTGGCTGCCCAAAACTCAGTTAGGATTTTAGAGGAGAACCCCCCCTGATTTATAGCCCAAAACTCACACATTAAACTTCATAATATTTACAATAATGTTAGTCACTCTAGTTTTATACTTCAAATTCTAATCTAAGTTCTCAAACTCTTGGGATAGGTTTGGTCTAGCCTATATGTGGGTACTTGATTTTTTTGGGTTTCTGGTGAAAACGGTTAGCGATGTCGGTATCTATAAATGTAGGGGATACGTAATTGGTGCTCATTACACCACATGTGGGATGATTGTGACGCCACAGGTTTCACGCGAGGCTACAGTCTAAGGTGAAACCCGGATTGTCAAACCTGCCAAGCACCAACACCATGCTACGACATGTTTCACCATCATAGTAACTATCTTTCTAGTGGAAACAATAAATAGGTGAATGTACCGACAAGCAAATAAAAGAAATAGAGTAAAGCCAGATATACACAGAGGAAGCATGAGAATAATCATCAGTGAGCCCAACAAAAATAGAATAGAAGTATCTCTGAATCTGAAATAAACCTCAAATATAAAGAGTCAAATAAAGTATCTCTGAATCTGAAATAAACCTCAAATATAAAGAGTCAAATAAAGTATCACTACGGCTCTCAGCTTCTACAAAATAAAATACAAGTCTAGAGTCTGAACATAATCAACTAACTATGGAGTTCTGACTAACTACTACATAATAAATAGCCAGGTGAGATCTATGCAGAAATCTCATCAAACTGCGACTCTCCATGTGCTGGACTCGCTGCCTAAAAGGGGGGAAATAACGAGCGTCAAAGCGCTATAGCGAGAACATCTCCACCTCTCCCCAGGGGAAGGGGTATGATTATATAGAAAATAGAGTTAGTACATATACATATAAAATCATTCATAAAATTCTAACTGGAGACTAGTATTTAGGAGTGCACAATACGAGAGTTAGTACGTCGAGCGGAATAATCCAAACAAGGAAACCTTCATGTATATACCATGTCTCAAATTGTGACTCCCTAAATACTAATTCCAAACTCTATGAATGAACAACAATACCATGTCTCAAATTGTGACTCCCTAAATACTAATTCCAAACTCTATGAATGAACAACAATAAACAAATAGATAATACTCTAATTCCAAACTCTATGAATGAACAACAATAAACAAATAGATAATACTCCAAACCTCAAACCTGTAGAATAAATATCTCATCCTGATCTACAGTCGGGTAGATGGATCTAACATAAAAGGAACTCATCAAACCAAAGCCAACCAAATATCATGTTGTGTAAGTCACAGTCTCAGAGAAATCACCCTGCCAGCAGGTATTAAAAAAAATGGAAACCAATTTATAAATTATATTACTTACAAATGTGCATCTCTTATACATTAGCGATACTTTTGTAGTATTCTTACTCAATCGCTCTGCGGCACTAGGTTTTATCTCCCTATCCAAGAAACATAATATGATCATGCTTTTGTAATACTCTTACTCAATCGCTCTATGAAAATAGGTATCATCTCCCTATTTTGGAAACATAATATGATGATATTTTTGTAATACTCTTACTCAATTGTCCTGCGGAAATAGGTTTCATCTTCCTATTCCGGAAACATAATATTTGTGTATTTTTCTTATTTATCATGTTAACACATCATATTTTAAACATACGTGTACATATCTTGGTTTACTTGTTCATATCTGGTGTTTACTGACATTTCAGATGTTAAACAGCTCATAAACATTTTATCATAACAGTACAAAGTCGAGAGACTCACTCGAAAACTCAACAGTCGAAAAAAACATGCACATGGCCACAGACTGTGTGGTGGTCGACAATACAAGAACGACGGTCGACCGCGATGGGTTCCAGAGCCTACTCAGGCCTCTGTGCTACACGCGGTCGACCGTTGCTATGGCGCGATCGACCGTGGGCTGATATTCCAGATTCTCAATCTGGTTGTGTGTGTCGTGTTCACTCCGTGTTTAGGTGATTCAAACATGATTAAAACAACATAAATCTTGCATGAGAGCATGTCTATAGTAGATAAAAACTTCTGGAAACAAACTCAACATATATAGCATGATTATTTGCATAAAATTTATATTCAAAACCCTAAGTCATGCATAAAAACTTAAAACGAAGAACAAATCATCTTTCTTCAGATTAAACCACGTTTTAAATCATTTTTAGATCTTACATACTTTTGTAAATTCGTTTTCAAACTTTTTAACATGAAAAGAGCTAGTCTTTATAAATATAATATAGAAGAATTGACTTTTATTCATAAACTAGTCAATTTGGCTTGATAAAACATGTTAAAAATTCTTCAAAAATATTTTTAAAACTAGAAGGGGGGATTAGCAGAGATGAACTCGCCTGAAACTTGTAGAAAAACATTTTAGGATGCCAAGCCAAAGTAGATCTCCAATCCAAAAGCCAAAATCACCCGAAAAATTTACTTGAAAGCCTTCAATATTCTCCAAGAATCAAATTAGGATTTATGGGGGTTTGGTGGCTGTTAGGGTTCTTAAAAAACTGAGAAAATTTATGAAAGTTTGATATATAAACCAGGGAAAACGAATATGGGCTTTAGAAAACCAAAACCAACTCAAAACAGGAATCTAACTTCTGCAGGTTTCGCGGTCGACCGCCGAAAACGAATATGGGCTTTAGAAAACCAAAACCAACTCAAAACATGAATCTAACTTTTGCAGGTTTTGCGGTCGATCGTGACGGTCGACCGGACTGCGGTCGATCGTGGCGGTCGACCGGACTGGAATTTTCCAGTTACACATATTTAGCCATTGTGCATGTTTTGACTCTTTTCTTTCTCATGAATGAACTTGTTTATACTCAAAACACATGGTATACTGCTCACATACCATTTAACTATATTTATCAAAATAAATATCCATAAATCATAATTAATCTCATGCTAATTATATTAACATAAATTTTTGGGGTTTTACAATGATAGTCTAGTGATTGTTGATAGAGAGGGCATGATTGTTGGGATGGTGTCGAATTTGATTCGAAACAACGAAAATGAAAATAGAAGTGTATAGATGTTAAAGTTGGCAAGCTGTGGGTAGGGCTTTTAAACTAAAGCTCATATACCATAAGGTCAACCCCCCTCCCAAACCCCCCTCCATAATCCATCAAAACCCATAAAAACTTCATCCTTCATATGCCCTTGTGCCTAGGAAAAGTGAGGAGATGAACAAAACCCCTCAGTAGTCCCAAGATGAACAAATAAAAAGAGGTCTCCATAGCGATTATCATAACTCCTTATAAATGAGTAAATTTATATATAGAAAACATAATAATTAATATAGAAATATATATAGAAAACATAATAATTAATATAGAAAGTCTCCATACTAGTTAGGGAATAGAGAGATACATATACTATCAAATATAGATAGATACACTATCAATTATATAAGGTAATAAAATTATACTTTACTATATTCACTATATATCCTTTTATATTCAACATTGTTTTGATAACAACTTAAAACCATGCAATTCAATAATTTATTCATTAGATCTACACATGGGCAAATTACACCAAATTTAATTAGGATCATCTCGGAAAACATTATTATGCATGTATTAAGTTCCTGTTTATGAGAGTTTCTCTTCATGGCAACTTTAAAAGTTTCTTTTATCCTTCAATTTTATTAATGTTATTTGTTGTCTTTTCATATGAGCATCATAGATCATTTGTGAATGGACAATTTAGTCACTTTTTGATTCTCTAAACAGGGGTGCAATAATTATTTATATCCACGGACATATTTATTCATGTATCCAATAGGAAACAAATATTGATAATAGTATGTGTAGAGAGAGAGAGAGATGAGCTACTGTCCACTTAAGTGAATAGTGGACTTCGTCCAACCAATTTTATAGCCATTGGATTACTTTGATTGATCAAAATTAAATATGATGAGGTGGCATGGAGCAATTGAGGAAGCATTAATCTAGTAAAAACTAAAAGATAAATTAAAGCTTAGTGTGAACAGTGCATGAACAGTGCGAGGCACTATTTGGTGTCTTGGAACTATTCACCCGAGACACCAAATGGTGTCTCGGGTGAATAGTGACAGCGGGTTTCCAGATCCGTTTTAGGTCTGTTTCGGGTCTGTTTTCTTAATATAATTAAGAACCTCATTCTAGGGTTTCTGTAGAGGGTTTGCCAGCTGCTTAGAGAAGAAAAAGTAGAGAGTTTTCCATATCTAAAAAGGTGAGATCTTGAGGAGAGAAAAAAGAGAGAGAACTTGGAGCGATTGTACAAAAAAGGTGTCATCTACTCTTAGGTAAAATCGAAGCCTCATCTCATTGGGACGAGTTTGCTTGTTGTGCAAGTCGTCGGTGTTCTCCATCATAGTGGAATCTCCCTTCACCCCCTCCCATAGACGTAGGCAAGTTTATCAAACCACGTAAATCTCGTGTCTTCTTTATTGATTTTGTCGTATATTGGCTATTGCTTGTGTTGGTTGTTTCCTCGATATTTAGATCTAGATCTGATATTGGGAAGAGTGTATATCTCACATTGATGAGATATTTCACTTCTATTCTTATTTTATATTCAAAACTAGAACATCGACGTTGGCTTGAGTTTTGTGAAAACAAAATCCAGGGCTTTCTCTTGAGGTGATTCACTTCCGCGACGAGTAGGTGTGTCGGTGCCCTAACAATTGGTATCAGAGCCCCTTGATCAGATTAGTGGTGGTAGAACTTTCAATTTGAGGTGGTGCTTGGTTATTGTGTGGTGCACATAAGGTGTTTGTTGAAATTTCTGAGAGAAGCGGATTTACTAAAACAAGCGGAGAATGGTCTACCAGTAAAACCGTCAAAGTGTATGAGATTAAAAAGTTTAATGGGAAGAATGATTGTCTCTATTAGAGGATGAAAATGAAAATCTTGTTGATTTTGCAGAAATTGCACAAGGCTTTGGTAGGAAAAGAAAAGAAGCACAAAGATATGTCATATGAGGATTGGGAAAAGTTAGATCTCAAAGCACGAGTGTTAATTATCCTATGCCTTAAGAGGGATGTCGCTTTCTTGGTGGATGAAGAGGCAACGGCAGTGGGTGTGTGGTCAAAGTTAGAGAGTATCTTTATGACAAAGAGTCTAACGAATCTGATCTACTTGAAATCCAAATTGTATACTTACAAGATAGAGGAAGACTCATCAATTCAGGAGTAAATCAACAAGTTCGATAGGATCATATCAGATTTAAAGGACATTAATGTGAAAGTAGAAGATGGGGATCAAGCACTTCTGCTACTTCGTTCTTTACCGAAGTCTTATGAGAACCCGATATAAAAATTGATGCTTGTAGGTGACAATTTGAAAATGGATGAGACTAGAATGATGCTTCTAGTAGATGATCTTTGAAACATTGCAACTGGTGACATGGCTACTAGTGGTAACAAGGAGCAAGCACAGGGACATTTTGTAAGAGAAAGGAGCAATGAGCGAGGAAAATGCAAGGGAGGAAAGTCTAGATCGAAATAGAGACCTCTTGCAGGAAGACCGTATTTCAAATGCGGTGAGCTTGAGCATTTCAAAGTTGACTATCCTAACAAGAGAGTAGGTGGGGAGATGAACAACAATAAAACCAAGAGAAGAGAAGGCAAGGAAGAGGTGAGTTATGTCTCGGAAGAAGGGAGTGAAAAGAATGCCAAACCATTACGTGTGGTGAAGATATCTCTGGTAAGTGGATTCTTGATTCGGGTTACTCTTACCATATGTGTCTAAATAGGAAGTGGTTTACTACCTATAGGAGCATTAATGGTGGAATTGTATTAATGGGGAATAACCATGCTTGTAAAATAGTGAGGCTTGGTGATAACAAAATTAAGATGCGTGATGGAGTGGTCAGAACTCTGACGGATGTGAGGCATGTCCCCGACTTGTGGAAGAATCTTATCTCAGTTGGTGCTTTGGACTCCGGTGGCTGCAAGATAGTTACAGAAAATGGAGTGAAGAAGGTTGTTCGAGGTTCTCTGGTAGTGATGAAAGGTATTCGTCATGATAACATATATACTCTCTCGGGTACGACAGTGAAAGGAGATGAAATGGTTGGAACTGATGGAAGTGGTAGGGACCTATGTAAGCACACTCGGTTATGGCATAGGTGGCTTGGGCATATATTAGAAAAAGGTCTTGATCTGCTTGGTAAGGAAGATTTGCTGAAGAACATGAAGAAACATTGCATGGATTTTTGTGAGGATTGTGTGTACGAAAAGATGCACAGGGTTTAGTTCCTAAAAAGTAAGCACAAGAGCAGAGGTATATTAGACTATGTGCATACAAATATTTAGGGTCCAGCTTTGACAACTTCCAAGGGCAGTTACAGGTATTTTGTCTCATTTATAGATGATTATTCCAGGTATGCTTAGGTTTATTTTCTTAAGCATAAGAATGAGGTATTCGAGACATTCAAAAAGTGGAAAGTAATGGTTGAGAACAGAACGTGTAGGAAATTAAAGACAATGAGATCTGACAACGGTACAGAGTATACAGAGGGTGATTTCAAGAAGTTCTATGATCAGAAGGGTATTGTTCGACACTGAACAATTAGGTCTACACCACAACAGAATAGAGTCGTAGAGAGACTGAACCGTACACTATGGGAGAAAGCAGTGAGTATGTGATCATATGCTGGTTTGGGCAAAGAATGATGGGCAAAAGCGGTTGCTACAGTGTGTTACATAGTGAATCGTTATCCATATTCAACATTAGATGGTGATGTACCGTATCGGGTATAGTCAGGGGAGCATGCAGATTATGATAGGCTCAGGATTTTCGGATGTACAGCCTACTATCACATCAATGAGGGAAAGCTTGACGCGAGGGCTAAGAAGGTAATATTCTTAGGGTATGCAAAGGGAGTAAAAGGCTATTGCCTTTGGTGTACAGAAGATTCCAAGTTCGTGATCAGCAGAGATGTTACCTTTGATGAGAAATCCATGATAACTTTATCAAAAGTTAGGGCGCCCAAGAATGATGGTGTTAAGACATTTGGGACTTCAAAGTCCCAGGTGATTGACATGGAATCTAAGGACCAATCAGGTTCTAGTCGTGTTCAACAGGAGGATCATGGAGACACTCGAGAAAGGAGTGATGATGAGCTTGAACCAGAGGAGGTTCAGCAAGAAAATGTAAAGGCACTACAACAACAGCAGCTCGAAGATAGTTTGACTTCCATTAGGCCAAGGCGAGCATACAAGCAGGTTCAGAAGCTGGGGTCAGATCAGCTTCTGAAATACTATGAGCAGGTAAATTTGGTTGAGTACGCACTTACGGTGGAGGATGATGAGCCGGTCACCTTCAAAGAAGCTATTCGGGACAGGGATAGTGAGAGTTGGTTAGCTGCAATAGAGGAAGAGATGGAATCTCTCCGGAAGAATCAAACATGGGAGGTAATCCTATTGCCCATAGGGAGGAAAGCTATTAGTTGTAAGTGAGTGTACTAGAGAAAGGAGGATCCTTCTAAGCTTGGCAGTACAAGGTACAAGGCTAGACTAGTGGCTAAGGAGTTTGCACAAAGAGAGGGTGTGGATTACAATGAGATTTTTTCTCCGGTGGTGAAACACACTTCTATTCGGGTGCTATTTAGTATTGTTGCTCATGGTGATCTTGAGCTGGAACAACTCGATGTCTAAATGACCTTCTTGCACGGAGACTTAGAGGAGGAAATATATATGCATCAGCCTGAGGGTTACAAGGTTAAGGATAAGTTGCATCATGTATGTCACTTGAGGAAATCACTTTATGGATTGAAACAATCTCCTTGGCAATGGTACAAGCGATTTGATTCCTTTATGCTAAAGCATGGGTTCTCCAGAAGCGATTATGACTGTTGTGTTTATATTTGGAAGTTTTGTGGCGGTAATTATTGTTAGACCCTAGAGGGGGGGTGATTTGGGTCTTATGCTAATCTAATCCCAAATTATGCTAATTAAAACTTATTAATAAATTATTCTTGCAAGATAGATATAAAATATGTTATGAGAAAGAATATATAATATGAACAAAGAGATATATCCTATATGGTGAAATATATGCAATAATAAATAAACAACACAAGGGTAAACAATCTAAACTAAAGATACAATTATGATAGGGAAATATAAACAATGCAAACACACAATATGATCACGGAGTTTGGACCTTCTGTCCTACGTCTCCGCTCCCCACTCCCGGGGAGAAAACCACTATCACACCGGGTTTTCTACGCTTACCCGAAAAATGTTTAAACCATACAATATTGGTTTTTAACGCTCACCGATCAACGATCACAATCTCACAATGTAACTACACTCCACACTCTCTAAGTGTTGGTCTCGAGTCCGTGTCCTTCCTCAAGTGCTCGGATACAACCTTTCCCTAGGTTCATCAGCCGACGTCACTCCTCTTGGAAGCAACCCCGTCTCTCACCACACACTCCTCTCGGATACAAAGTGAATCTCACAATAAGCACAATACAACAAATGATTGTTCTCTAATATAGATAAGAACACAATGTAGGCTCACTCTCAATTGTTACAACTCCCCACAACCTAAATTATACTATGTATGAAAATATAATAAGCTCAATGGTTGTGTGTGTATGCAATGAGAAAATCAATTATAAACTCAATGTAAATCCTAGTTTGATAAAAATGATAAACAACAAATAATTAATACAAAGCTAGTATTGAGTTTAGAAATTGTTCTCTGAAGAAAGAAGATGGAGAGATGGATTAAGATGAAGCTTAAACAATATAGATAATCTCCTCCACTTATGGAAACTTCTTCACAAACCAAACAAGCTTTAAACCAAACTTAAACACACTTAAACACCCTTTAAAAACTTGTTTAAACTTTTCATTTGTTTTTTTTAGAGTTGAAGGCAGTAGGGTATTTATAGGAAGAGAAGGTATAAGCCAAAACCCAGAGAAATCCAGCAAAAATCTCCCAAAAACTAAGAAACAGATTCTGTACAAAACTAGTCATTTGACAGGCTATCAGTCGACTGACGGGCGGCACTAGTCGACTGATAAGCTGAACATCTTATTCAAATACGAGCTTATCAGTCAACTGCCAAATATTTTCAGTCGACTGGTCAGTCGACGGAAACAGAACAGAGAGCAAAGTGAACATTCCAGGCACTTTCTTCAATCGACTCATCAGTCGACTGACTTCATCAATCGACAGTTCAGTCGACTGATAACAGGTTATCAGCCTGACTTGGTTTTGAAAGTGAGTTTCAATGCTCTGTTAAAAATAGTAAATAAATTCTAAAAAATATAAAACTTTGGGAAATAATTGTAGACATGATAATGAACATGCTATAAAGACTGGTTTTCAATAAGCTCTTTCCATTTATAAAATATCATCATTTTGCAAATAAGTCCAAAACATGAAAATGTAAACACATGAATTTTGACATTTTGGCTAAACCATGTTTTGAAGCTTTACAAAATAATTTTGTAGATTTAATAAAATGATTATAGTTACGTCCAAAAACTAAGAATATAATATTTTTACAAAATTGCTTATTCTATGCAATATATTCTTAAACATAATAGAATATGAAACAAATGAAAATATGAAAAACTTTGTTTGTATATTCTTAAACATAATAGAATATGAAACAAATGAAAATATGAAAAACTTTGTTTGTTGTTTCATATCTATGTAGCTAAACCAAAACACAATAATAAATATGAAATATGTAATTTCATATTTATAAACATGAAAACCAAAACTTGTGTTGTATATATATAACTACATATATATACAAAGAAACTAATAAAATGTGTGTGTATAAATGATTGAGCTTAAAGTGCTTAACACACATAATATAAACACCTAAACTAAATTACTTAAGCTTGATCTTGATCTTCAATAAGCTCTATCTTGGTACACTTGTGGATGAAGCTTGAACTTGGATCTTTAACTTGAATTGCAAGGCTTCAACCACTATTCCGCTAACCTCCTGTGGATATGATCGTGAATGCTTGATTCCATCCATCCTCTAACTTGTTGTTTGTCTACAATAAATAGAAATACATAAATACTAGACAAACAACATTAGTGATAAATTATTTGTTAAACATCATCAAAACAAGAAGGCCAACAATCTCTTCTTTTTTGATGATGACAAATAACTTATAAAAAGATATATATGCATGAAAGGAAAGAATATATAAATTAGAATTATCATGCATATAAACAAGAAAGGCTATACTCACAATATTTCTCCCCTCTAATGCTTGATCACCTGATAAAGTGTATAAAACTCCTTGTCGTAGGTAGGATAGTTCTAAATAGAACCCGTGAACATCTCAGAATGGTACTCTATCAGCTTCCCATCCTGTTTCAACATAGCTCCCATAGCATAGCTAGAAGTGTCGGTCTCTACCTTGAAGGTCCGCTACAAATTAGGCAATACCAACACCGGTGCCTCTGAGATCTTCCTATTCAGCAACTGAAAAGCCTCCTCATGCATCCTCCTCCACTCGAACTGAACCTTCACCTTTGTAAGGCCATGTAAAGGTGCCTCATAAGTTAAAAAATATCGAATGAACTTGTGCAAATACTGGCAAGCCCCCATGAAGCTTCTCACCTCTATCATCGTTCTAGGTGTCGGCCACTTCATGGTCACCGCCAGCTTGCCTGGATCTATCATGCACTGGCCCTTCCCCACAATGAAGTCAATATACACCAACTCGTCCTTCCCAAATTCACTCTTCTTCCCATTGATCTTTAATTGTCCGTTCTTCAGCACTTCAAATACCTTCTCGACATAAACAAGATGCTCCTCCCAGGTCCTGTTGTACACCAATATATCATCAAGGTAAACTATCACAAAATCCTCTATAAAAGATCGTAGAAAATCATTCATGAGCCTCATAAAGGTCACTGAAGTGTTGCATAATCCAAACGGCATCACCAACCACTCGAACATGCCATGCTTGGTCTTGAATGCAGTCTTCTAAGCGTCATCCTCCCAAATCCTCACCTAATGGTAACCAGACATTAGATCCAACTTAGTGCAAAACCTTGCTCCTCCAACTGGTCTATAAGATCATTGATCCATGGTAGTGGGTAACGATTCTTGACTGTTATCTTGTTGAGTGTCCGGTAATCCACACACATGCGCCAGCCTCCATCCTTCTTCGGCATGAACAACACTGATGACCTGCAAGGTGAACAACTTGGCACTATCACTCCTGTCTCTAGAAGCTCCTGAACCTGCTTCTTTATCTCCTCGGACTCCTGTGCAGATGTGCGGTATAGATCTATATTTGGCAAGGAACTCTCACCTGTCAGCATAATCTCATACTCCACACCCCGTCGTGGTGGTAATCTTGTGATCTCTGAAAACAAGTCCGAACACTTGGCCTTTAACCTATCAAGATCTCCCTCTTGAAGCTTGCTCAATGTGGTCAAGCGTATCCTACTCACCTGCTCCTCACAAGGCCTAATGAATAACAATGCAAACTTCTTGCTCGTATTCACTAGCCTCTTCGCCTGAGTCACCATCACCAAGCTAGTCTCATGTGGAAGAGATGTCAAATGAAATATGAACTGCTCGCCATCCTTGGTGAATGTATAGTTCTGGGCCCGCCAGTCATAGATTGAGTACCTATCCCACAAATAGTGATTGCCCAGTATAACCTAGCAAACATCCAACGGAATGATGTCGCATATGACCTTGTCAATATATGACTCGTGGAGTGCAAATATGGAAGTACATTGGTTGATCACACTCAATCCCGCTTCCTTCTGAATCCACCCTATAGGATAGCTCTTCGAATGCTTTAACATATTCAATCCTAGATTCTGAACCAAGGCCTCGGATATTAAATTCTTCTGGCTCCCTGGATCAACGATGGCATCAACCAAGCTGGTCTTCACTTGCAACTTAAGAACAAAGTTCCACCCTCTAGGGTCTTTGTCTTCATTCACGATCTGCTTCCCTACCAAAAGGTTAAGACTGTTGTTGGGCTCTGTCATCTCGGGAACTTCTTTCGAACCCAATGCTATCACGTATGCCTTTCTCTCCTCCTTCTTCTTCAACCCCTTTGGCTTCAGATGATGATACTTCTTCCAGTACTGATCAATTATATTCCCTGTCTGCTTACAGTGATTGCAAGTAAATTCTGCCTTCCCTAGATCACCCTTCTTCTTTTCTTTCTTAGGTTGAGAGCCACTAGACTTTCCTCCAGCTTTCTTGGAATCTGCATTCATCTCGTTGCCCTTCTTCTAATTGCCCTCAATGGCAATAGCCTTTACACTCGCTTCTGCAATGGACTCAACTGTGAACAGTTTAATCTCCTTCCGGATGTATTCATTCAGACCCGCCATATACTTCATGAAGATGGAGTATTCCTTCGTTATGATGTTAAAGACCATCACCTGCTACTGGAACTCCGTAGTGTATTCTTGAATGATCAGATTAAATTTTTAACAAAAGTCGTACCAGTTATACCAACGCTTCTCAAGGAATCCCACCGGGTAGAATTTCTTCCTCAGTAGCTCTTTAAACTTGCTCTACGATACCACCGTCTTCTCCTGCTTGCAGTAGGATTTCCACAATATCAACACGTGTCCTAAAAGCTTCAATGTATCAAAAACAATCTTCTCTTTTGACGAATAGCCATAAAGAGTAAAATAAGTCTCCATCCACTCCATCCAATCATCAAACCTCTCAACGTCGACACTCCCATCATAAACAGGAATCTCCACTCTTAAATCTATCTTCAAATTCTGGTAAGTATATTTACCCCATTGATGTAGAACAGTCTTGATGGTTTCGACCTCCTCGTTAGAATCTGAAGTCTTGTTCTCCCCATTGGACTCTACAGGTTTCTTCTTGGTCTTCGAAGAAGATTCGCCCTTTTTGTCCCCTCCAAGGATGAGATCGATGAGTTGTGTGAGAGTCAACCATATCATCTCGATCTGCTTCTCTAATGCATCAAGTCTTGATGAGTTTTAACTTTCAGTCGTCTTCTTCTTTCTCAATTTTTGGACTTCTTCCATAGAAATAAGGATCTCACATAACTTCTTGTATTGTAATTGAGTGAGGACCATACACAAGATACCCCCTTCATAGGATCTGATTGCCCTAATACCATCTTGATATGAGTTGCCTGTACGAGCACCTTTGATCATGGGATTATCAAAGGTGTATTAAGAAGAAGACAATAGGAAACACAAGATAATTTAGTTTTGGTGAAGAAAAATACCTTCTCTAGATTATGAGTTAAAATTGATGTACAAATCTCTCTCACAATCTCTCTAAAATAGATAACAATCCTCTCTAATCTGAAATCCCACAAATTTCTGATTAGCCATCCCTAAACAATAAGATTTTAATTTATATAAACCCTAAAAACCAAATCCTAGCAGGACTCTAGAATTCAACCCAAACCTGTCATGAGTCGACTCATGAGCTAAAAATTACACGCTTTGATTTCGCGCTTTGCCGTTATGCTTCACACTTTAACCTGACGCTTCTATTCTCAAACTACCATGAAAATTATCTATCCTCAAGCTCCCATGAGAATCACTAAGCTCCCAAAGAGAAGATACACTCGTATCAGAAATAGGTCTTGAGGTACTTGAAGGGTACCGTTGATATAAGTCTATGTTTTGGTGGAGATACGTGTCAGATTGATAGGTTTGTAGACTCAGATTATACGGGCGATCTAGACATACAATGATCTACTATTGGTTATTGTTAGTCTTTACGTTTTAATAATGATTTACAATCACTATTATTAGTACTAATTGCTTGTTAAGTGATATTGTAGATTACAAGAATATCAAGCTTTTTAGTACCTAGGAGGATTGGATGGAACAACAAGCTACAACAAAGATATCCAAGGAGGTGGAGGCTAAGTGATGAAGTAATGTTATCAAGTGTACAACACTCAATAAGCTTCATAAAAAATATGAGTAAATATCAAGACCAAGAAATCGTATTCTTATATGTGAGGGATATTTGCATTTTTATTTCTCTCTAGTGATTAATGTAGGCAAATAGTATGATAGATTATATTTGAAGCACATGGGATAACACACTCACACATTTTTAAAAATTGTATTTTAAAATTGTTGCTAAATGTTGAGTTTTCAAAAATATAAGGTCCCTTTTACAAAATTCCTTTTCAAACAACTTTGTTATTATATTTGAAAACTTTTCCCAAATTTTTACATTTTTAGAATTTATTTACTATTTTTTAAAGGCTCTGGAAACTCGTTTTTAAAAATCTAAAAACGTTGAAAATCTGTTATCAGTCGACTGATGCAAAAGATCAGTCGACTGATGAAACTAGCCAGAATCATCAATAGTTTCTGTTTCTTATTCGGTCAACTGACTAGTTGACTTACGAGATTATCAGTCGACTGATAAGCTGTTAGCTTCTTGTAATAGTCAGCTCGCCAGTTGACTGATTTAGCTCATCAGTCGACCGACGCCTGTAACGGCTAGTTTTGTACAGTTTCTAGATTTCTCGATTTCTGAACGTTTTTGTCTGTTTCTTTGGGGTTTGACTATCCTCTTGAATGCTTATAAATACCCACTAACCCCATTCACTTTAGTAACTAAGTAAGCATTTAAAATCTTTTGGGTTTTGTTGTTTATTGTTTAAAAGAGTTTCAACTTTCATTTGTTTTCACACTTACAAACCCCACATCCCAAGCTTCAAATTGCAATCTCTTCATCTTGCCATAGGGCTCTTGTAAGAGAGTTTCTTTTATTTCATTTGTAATGTGTGGAGAGCTTGATCTCATGGAGATCTACTGTGTTGTTGTGAGATCTCAAGAGGAGATCATTGTGAAGAAGTTCCGGTTTCCAAACCGAGTTGTGATAGTGAAATTCTCCTCGAGAGTGGGGAGCGGGGACGTAGATCGGTGGACCGAACATTATGAATATATCACGTGTCACAAATAGGCTAACTATTTCCTAACATATCTCCTTTATATTGTTTTAGTATTTTATTTATGGTGTATTGCTTTGTCTTATTTTTGTTTGCATATTTATTGCCTCATAACCCTATTCACCCCCCCCCCCCCCCCCCTGGCATAAAATCGGATTAGATTAGCATAAGCCCCCCCCCCCCCCCCCTCTAGGGACCAAAAATTGGTATCAGAGCAAGGTCTCTATACATTTTTTAGGTTTAACCACCTTAGAGGAAAGATCCTATGAAGGCTTCTTTAAATGTGCATATGCTTGAGGGACAACCCACCACTAGACCCCCACTTCTTACCGATAGCAACTTTTCTTATTAGAAGGCTAGAATGAGGATTTATCTATGATGCATTGACCTTGATATCTTAGGCATTATAGAGAAGAAATATGTTGAGAAGCCTAGTAGTAGTAGTTTGACCAATGGTGAGAGGCATCAAGCAAACCTTAATAAGGCCATAAGTGCATTAATTTGTGGACTTACCCCCAATGAATACAATAGGGTTTCCACATGTTCAACTGCACATGAAATTTGGAAAAAAGTATGCATCACTCATGAAGGAACCCCCCAAGTTAAGGAGTCTAAAACTAGTGGCCTCATGCATGATTATGAATTGTTTAAAATGCTTCTAAATGAATCTATTGATGCTATGTTTTCTTGGTTTACTAACATCATAAATGAATTGCTTGGTCTTAATAAGAAGTTGACGAACCAAGAGATGAACTATAAAATTCTTTGTTCTTTGACACCAGTGTGGGAGCCCAAAATTACGACTATCGAGGAAGCTCATGATCTTACAACACTTACTCTTGATGGTCTCATTGGCAAACTCAAGGTCCATTAAAAGAAGATCAAGGAGAAGGAAGAAGTGCCCCCAAAGGCAACCGATAAGCCATCTCAAAAATTAAAGACTATTACGCTCAAATGAGCAATTGATGACTCATCCTACTCGGATAGTAAAGTCGATGTCTCTAGAGAAGTGGTACATCTCTCTAGAAGGATATCAAGATTAATCAAAATGAATAAAAAATTTAAGAATCGATCTAACAACAAATTTCCTTCTCGTATAGGTAAATGCTTCGAATGCAATAAACCGGGACACTTAGCAAAGGATTGTCCCAAGCTTAAGGAGAAGTACTTGAAGTATAAGAAGAAGAAGAAGGCTATGTACATCGGATAGAATGAATCCGAACCAAGCGATTCAGATAGCGATGATGAGGGCGCCAAGATTGCTCTTCATAACCCAAACGTTTGTTTCATGGCTCATGAAGATGAGGTACAATCCGAAGCCGAAAGTGAATCATTTTTATATAATGTGAACTAGAAACCGCATTAGAAGAATTAAATATTGAATTTAAAAGAGTGGCAAAAGAATACTCTTCTTTCAAAATATTACATGGTTCTTTTGATTCTAAGTTTGATCAACTATAATCCTCTCTTGCTCTAAAAGATCAAATGATAGGAGATCTAGACTTTAAAAATAAACAACTAAGATCTAAAATTTAGAGGCTAGAAATTGAAAATGATAGAATCAAATCTAATCATCCTTACTCTAGTCATCATCATGTCGATAGAAGATGGTATCATAAATCTTATGCTCCTAAATATAAGAAAAAGTTTTTGTACACATATTGCATGAAATATGGTCATATCTCTACTCATTGTAGGATTAAAAATAATATTAATTCTTATGAGTTAATATGAGTACCTAAGGGTATTAAAATACTAACATTCAAGGACCCAAAGTTTGGGTACGTAAAGGTTTTACAACTTATTTACATGTAGGTAACGTCTCGCACAAGACGTAAGGAGTTGTGGTACCTTGATAGTGGTTGGTCACATCACATGATGAGTAATAAGGAATTATTTGCAACCCTATCAAGAATTGAAAGAGGTAATGTCTCCTTTGGTGATGGTGAGAAAGATAAAATTATAGGTATTGGTAATATTGATAAGATAGCTTCTCCCATAATTGAGGATGTTTATTTTGTTAAAAGGCTAAATCATAATCTTCTTAGTATTAGTCAATTAAGTGACAAAGGCTTTGACATTTCTTTTAAACCAGATAAATGTATTGTTAGTATGAATGATAAAATCATTTTCGTTGCTTTTAGAAGATCTAATGTTTATATTTTTAAGATGAATGAGCTAATAGATCAAGATGTGAAGTGCCTTGCCGCGGTGGATGATAATCCTTGGATTTGGCATAAGAGGCTTGGACATACTAACATGGAGTTAATATCTAACCTATCCAAGAAAAATCTAGTAAAAGGACTACCAAATCTAATCTTTGTTAAGGATTCTATTTGTGAAGATTGTGCTAAAGATAAATAAACCAAGAACACCTTCAAATCCATAAATGAGGTATCTACTTCTAAACCTTTGTAATTATTACATCTTGATCTCTTTGGTGCTATGCGTGTTGCCTATCTAGGAGGTATACATTATGTATTTGTTATCATTGATGATTTTTCACATTTTACATAGGTAATCTTTCTTGCAAATAAAGATGAATGTTTTAAAGAATTTTCTAATTTTGTAAAGAGAATTGAAAATGAAAAAGGATTTGAAAATTGCTAAAATTAGAAGTGATCATGGTGGTAAATTTTAAAATAAATTTTTTTGGTGATTTTTGTACTCATCGTGGTATAACTCATATGTTTTCCGTTCCTAGAATACCATAACAAAATGGTGTTGTTTAACAAAAAATCAGACCATACAAGAGATGGCACGTACAATGATAAATGCTTTTGTTTTGCCTAAGTATTTTTGTGCGGAAGCCGCGAATACGGCTTGCCATATTTGAAATCATGTCTTGATTAGACCTAAATTTACAAAAACTCTTTATGAACTCTTTTTGGGCAAGACTCCATATATTGGATATTTTCATATTTTTTGTTGTAAATATTTTATCTTAAACACTAAAGACCACCATGATAAGTTTGACTTAAAAATTAATGTTAGTATATTTTTGGGATATGCATGTAGAAGTAAGGCTTATAGAATCTTCAACAAATGAATACTTGTTGTTGAAGAGTTTATAAACGTTACTTTTGATAAGACTAATATTGGTTTGCAAGATAGTTTGCCTAGGGATGATGATGATATTGAGAGAGGATTGGAGCTTTTGCAAATAAATGACAAACCCTCAATTGATGTACAAAAGGATGGAGAAAACAATAACATACAAAAATCAAGAAGAGCTCCCCAAGGCATGAAAGTTTGCACTGGATCATCCAAAGGAACAAATAATAGGGAGTGCATCATAAGGGATTCTAACTTGCTCAAAAGCCTTGAGTGAGTGTAGTAATGTAGCTTTCTTAACTCAAATAGAGCCTAAAAGAGTTAATGATACTTTAAAAGATGAGTTTTGGGTTTTAGCAATGCATGATAAACTAAACAATTTACAAAGAAATAATATTTAGAAATTAGTTCCTAGACCTAACAATGTTCATGTTATTGGAACTAAATGGGTTTTTAGAAACAAACTTGATGAACATGACATGGTGTCTAGAAATAAAGCTCCTTTAGTTACATTAGGATACAATTAAGAGGAGGGAATAGACTATAATGAAACTTTTGCACCAGTTATAAGATTGGAATCTATTAGGATGTTTTTAGTCTTTGCTAGTTTTAAAGATTTCAAACTATTTTAAATGGATATTAAAAGTGCTTTTTTAAATGGTTTTATAGAGGAGGAAGTATATGTTGAGCAACACACCGGTTTTATAGATCATTCTTTTCCTAATCATATTTACCGGGTTCAAAAAGCTTTATATGGGTTAAAACAAGCTCCTAGAGCTTGGTATGTTCGCCTCTCTAGTTTTATTCTTGAAAATAATTTTTCTAAAGGAAAAATTAATAATACTCTTTTTGCTAGAAAATATAAAAATAATTTTCTCTTAGATCAAATTTATGTTGATGATATTATTTTTGGTGCCACTAATGAATCTTTGTGCAAGTATTTTTCAAAAGTTATGCAAGACCAATTTGATATGCGCATGATGGGAGAGCTCATATTCTTTCTCGGTCTCCAAGTCAAGCAAACTAAAGATGAGATATTCATTTTACATTGCAAATGTGCTAGAGAATAAGTGAAAAAATTCGGATTGGAGAGCTCCAAGCATGCTCTAACTCCCATGAGTACAAGTATCAAGCTTGATGCAGATGATAGTGGTGAGGAGGTAAACTAAAAGCTTTATCGAGGTATGATTGGTAGTCTCCTTTACCTTACTGCTAGTAGACTAGATATTATGTTTAGTGTGTGCATGTGCACGTTTTCAAGGTTCTCCTAAAAAGTCTCATTTGATTGTGGTTAAAAGAATTATCAAATATATTAATGGCACAAAAGATCTTGGTTTATTTTATCCAAAAGACACTTCTTTTGATCTTTATGGTTTTTGTGATGCCGACTTTGCCGGTAGTAAGGTAGATCGCAAGAGTACGAGTGGTACATGTCAATTTTTTGGTAACTCTCTTGTCTCTTGGACATCAATGAAATAAAATTGTGTTGTCTTGTCCACTACGGAAGTGAAATACATTGTCTACGGCTTGTGTTGTGCATAACTTTTATGGATGAAACAAAATTTGGTTGATTATGATTTGCATTTTCAAGAAACAATTTTTTTTTGATAATACTAGTGCTATCAATATTTTAAAAAAATTCCGTTTTGTATTCTAGAACCAAGCATATAGATGTACGCCATCATTTCTTACGTGACCATGTAGAAAGGAAAGATGTATCCCTTGTCTATATTAATACTAAATCTCAATTAGCGGACATTTTTACCAAGCCCCTTAGTGAGGAAGATTTTTATCGCATATGAAATGGCTTGGACATGTGCATTCTTTGATTGGTTGTCATGATGCTTTCACTAGTTTTTATGTTTGTTTGGATTATCATTTTTATTTCCTATTATTTTTCTTTATGCTCAAATTGTCAAACGTGTCTAAACACACAAGATTACCAAGAGGAGTGGTTGGGAGAGACCGGGGGTCAATTTCAAGAGGAGTGGGTTGGTAGTAATGTCTAGGAAAAGGTTGTAAATCCAAACACATGAGAAATGTGACACAGGTAGGCCAACACTTGAGGTGTATTTTGTGGAGTTTTGCATGTATCTTATATTGTATACCCCATTTTTAATGGTGATAAAGGTAGAGAGAAATCTCCTCATTTGTGCACATAGTTAGGGGGGGAGAGAGCCTTATAGATAGGGGAAGCAACTATCTATAAGCTATCTATTTTATTTTTCTCTTGAATAATGGTTGGTTGTTATCATCAAAAAGGAGGAGATTGTTAGCCTTAACGTTTTGATGATGATTTACAACCACTATTATTAGTACTAATTGATTGTTGAGTGATATTATAGATTAGAAGAATATCAAGATTTTTAGTACCTATAAACTGGAGGCTTTGATGGAACAACAAGCTACAACAAAGATATCCAAGGAGGCGGAGGCTAAGTGATGAAGCAAAGCTATCAAGAGCACAACACTCAAGAAGCTTCATAAAAAATATGAGAAAATATCAAGACCAAGAAATCGTATTCTTATATGTGAGGGAAATTTGTATTTTTATTTCTCTCTAGTGATTAATGTAGGCAAATAGTATGATAGATTATATTTGAAGCTCTTGGGGTAATACACTGACACATTTTCAAAACTCGTATTTTGACTTTGTTGCTAAACGTTATGTTTTCACAAATATGAGGTCCTTTTTGTAATATTCCTTTTCAAACAAGTTTGTTGTTATATTTGAAAACTTTTCCCAAAGTTTTACATTTTTTAGAATTTATTTACTACTTTTTAAAGGCTCTGGAAACTTGTTTTCAAAAATCTGTTATTAGTCGACTGATGCAAAGGATCTAGCCAGAATCATCAATAGTTTCTATTTTTTATTCGGTCGACTGACCAGTCAACTAATGAGGTCATCAGTCGACTTACGAGATTCATCAGTCAACTGATAAGCTGTTAGCTGTCTGTAACGGTCAGCTTGTTAGTCGACTGATTCAGCTCATTAGTTGATCGACGCCTGTAACGGCTAGTTTTGTACAGTTTTCAGATTTCTTAGTTTGTGAATGTTTTTGTCTGTTTCTTTGCGGTTTCACTGTTCTCTTAAATGCTTATAAACACCCACCAACCTCATTCACTTCAGTAACTAAGCAAGCATTGAAATCTCTTGGGTTTTGTTGTTTATTATTTAAAAGAGCTTCAACTTTCATTCGTTTTCACACTTACAAACCCCACATCCCAAGCTTCAAATTGCAATCTCTTCATATTGCCATAGGACTATTGTAAGAGAGCTTCTTTTCTTTTATTTGTAACGTGTGGAGAGCTTGATCTCGTAGAGATCTACTGTATTGTTGTGAGATCTTAAGAGGAGATCGTTGTGAAAAAGTTCCGGCTTCCAAACCGGGTTGTGATAGTGAAATTCTACTCGAGAGTGGGGAGCGCGGACGTAGATCAGTGGATCGAACCTCATGAACATATCGAGTGTCATAAATTGGCTGATTATTTCCTAACACATCTCCTTTATATTGTTTTAGTATTTTATTTTGTGGTGCATTTCTTTGTCTTATTTTTATTTGCATATTTATTGCCTCATAACCCTATTCACCCCCCAGGGACCAACAATTAGTATCAGAGCAGTGTCTCTATACATTTTTTAGGTTTAACCACCTTAGAGGAAAGATAAAATGGATGCTTCTTTAAATGTGCATATGCTTGATCCCAGTTAGAGGGTACGTAGGCAGCCATGATATAATGCTGCAGCTGGGCAGCCATGGTATAATGGTGCAACTAGTTTTGGCATTGTTTGGTGTTTCTGATCTCTCTGGTGATATTTACGGTGTTTTCTTCTGGTGTTCGTCCAACATTTAAGGTTTATTAAATGATGTACGAGATGGATAATTATGAACAGTGCGTGAATAGTGTGAGACACTATTTGGTGTCTCGACACTGTTCACCCGAGACATGAAATAGTGTCTCGGGTTAATAGTGATAGCGGGTTTCTAGATCCGTTTTGGGCCTGTTTCGAGTCTGTTTTCTTGATATAAATAGGAACCTCGTTCTAGGGTTTCTATAGAGGGTTTGCCGACTGCTTAGAGAAGAAAAAGCAGAGAGTTTTTCAGATCTAAAAAGGTAAGATCTTGAGGAGAGAAAAAAGAGAGAGAACTTGGAGCGATTGTTCAAGAAAGAGGTCATCTTCTCTTGGGTAAAATCAAAACCTCATCTCTTTAGGATGAGCTTGCTGGTTGTGCAAGTCGTCGGTGTTCTCCATCATAGTGGAATCTCCCTTCTCCCCTCTCGTGGACGAAGACAAGTTTGTCGAACCATGTAAATCTCGTATCTTCTTTATTGTTTTTGTCATGTATTAGCTATTGTTTGTGTTGGTTGGTTTCCTTGATATTCAGATCTAGATATGATATTAGGAAGAGTGTATATCTCACCTCGCTGAGATATTTCACTTCTGTTCTTATTTCATGTTCGAAACTAGAATATCGAGGTTGGCTTGAGTTTTGTGAAAACAAAAGTCAAGGCTTTCTCACAAGGTGATTCGCTTCCGTGGTGAGTGGGCGTGTTGGCCCCCCAACACTTAGATCTCTGTTCCCTCATTGATCTTGTAAAACAAAATCAAAACTGATAAAAAAATGC